>NC_073692.1:28096782-28098289 GCF_029784155.1 Uranotaenia lowii
AAATTGACAAAATTGACAAAATTGACAAAATTGACAAAATTGACAAAATTGACAAAATTGACAAAATTGACAAAATTGACAAAATTGACAAAATTGACAAAATTGACAAAATTGACAAAATTGACAAAATTGACAAAATTGACAAAATTGACAAAATTGACAAAATTGACAAAATTGACAAAATTGACAAAATTGACAAAATTGACAAAATTGACAAAATTGACAAAATTGACAAAATTGACAAAATTGACAAAATTGACAAAATTGACAAAATTGACAAAATTGACAAAATTGACAAAATTGACAAAATTGACAAAATTGACAAAATTGACAAAATTGACAAAATTGACAAAATTGACAAAATTGACAAAATTGACAAAATTGACAAAATTGACAAAATTGACAAAATTGACAAAATTGACAAAATTGACAAAATTGACAAAATTGACAAAATTGACAAAATTGACAAAATTGACAAAATTGACAAAATTGACAAAATTGACAAAATTGACAAAATTGACAAAATTGACAAAATTGACAAAATTGACAAAATTGACAAAATTGACAAAATTGACAAAATTGACAAAATAGACGAAATTAACAAAATTGACAAAATTGACGAAATTGACAAAATTGACAAAATTGACAAAATTGACAAAATTGACAAAATTGACAAAATTGACAAAATTGACAAAATTGACAAAATTGACAAAATTGACAAAATTGACAAAATTGACAAAATTGACAAAATTGACAAAATTGACAAAATTGACAAAATTGACAAAATTGACAAAATTGACAAAATTGACAAAATTGACAAAATTGACAAAATTGACAAAATTGACAAAATTGACAAAATTGACAAAATTGACAAAATTGACAAAATTGACAAAATTGACAAAATTGACAAAATTGACAAAATTGACAAAATTGACAAAATTGACAAAATTGACAAAATTGACAAAATTGACAAAATTGACAAAATTGACAAAATTGACAAAATTGACAAAATTGACAAAATTGACAAAATTGACAAAATTGACAAAATTGACAAAATTGACAAAATTGACAAAATTGACAAAATTGACAAAATTGACAAAATTGACAAAATTGACAAAGTTGACAAAATTGACAAAATTGACAAAATTGACAAAATTGACAAAATTGACAAAATTGACAAAATTGACAAAATTGACAAAATTGACAAAATTGACAAAATTGACAAAATTGACAAAATTGACAAAATTGACAAAATTGACAAAATTGACAAAATTGACAAAATTGACAAAATTGACAAAATGACAAAATTGACAAAATTGACAAAATTGACAAAATTGACAAAATTGACAAAATTGACAAAATTGACAAAATTGACAAAATTGACAAAATTGACAAAATTGACAAAATTGACAAAATTGACAAAATTGACAAAATTGACAAAATTGACAAAATTGACAAAATTGACAAAATTGACAAAATTGACAAAATTGACAAAATTGACAAAATT
>NC_073692.1:28098789-28121032 GCF_029784155.1 Uranotaenia lowii
ACAACATTGCCCGGGATGGCGAGCCTGGAACTTCCACTTGGTTTCGGTCTCTGGTGTGCGGTTTGATTCTTTTTCTTCCTTCCTCTGTGCTTCATCTCTAGGAGCGAATAAAAGAATGACATAATTCAATAAGAGATTGTTTCCTGACGTAACTTTTCCCCGTCTGTCAGGGAACAGCGGAAAGTTTTTTTTTCTCTCTTGCTTCTTTTCCTGGCTGGCTCAATTTTTCCCGCTCGCTGCCCCGGAGGGTGGAACTTCATTAGTCAGTCATAACTTGATCTGTACATATATTTCGGTTGCTGCCCGAAAACCAACAAAGAATCTCGTGGCTTGGATCAATCCAACTTGATTGATTCGGTAAATTCGTTTTGTTTACATGACAATATCAGATTCGCATAATGGCTGTTTAAATTTCGCTTCGAGAGAGCGAACAAAAATTGGAAGTTGAGACTTCTTGAAAGATGTTTATGTTGCCCGAATCGAGCTGATTAATCGATGTTTTTTTACTAAGTAAATCCAGAAATCGTTTCTTTCTTCATTTTGATTCTCTAAAACAGAACTTCATCGCAAAAAGTTCCTTTGTTTTTACGAGTTCCTAAAGCTGCTGAATGTCCTTCTCAGACAGTGGACTAGTTATTTGCACCCATTAGCATTAATTAGCTAATTTTTGAGATGTAAAAGGATCGTTTTTTCCGTCCGTCTGATGACTTCCACTCCATTGCTGAAAGTGGGTCATAAAATTGAGGTTCAATTGTAAGTGCCGTCTCATCGCTGAAAGATGATGCTTTTTATGGGTCCTTGATGAATGATCTTCCTTCTTTTTTTTTCTTTTTCGGGTGTGGTAAAAATGATGGATCATTATTCCGACGTACCAAAAATACTTGCAATTTGAGCAGTAATCTATTTTGCAGAATTGAGGTCACCCGTCGTAAGCATATGCTTTTGATTTCTTGCACAAGGTTCTTTGAAGCGAGGTCATTTTTCTGTAAGAATAGAAAAAAATCGAATGTCATTTCAATATTGGGTGATTGTAATTTGTTAACTAAATTTAATGGATTTAGATTATGCTTTTTGATTCAAATTTCAGATTTCAAACTGAGATTTTAATTTGAGATTTTGATTCAGATTTCAGATTCAGATTTCAGATTCAGATTTCAGATTCAGATTTCAGATTCAGATTTCAGATTCAGATTTCAGATTCAGATTTCAGATTCAGATTTCAGATTCAGATTTCAGATTCAGATTTCAGATTCAGATTTCAGATTCAGATTTCAGATTCAGATTTCAGATTCAGATTTCAGATTCAGATTTCAGATTCAGATTTCAGATTCAGATTTCAGATTCAGATTTCAGATTCAGATTTCAGATTCAGATATGAGAATAAAGCTTTAGATAAGGTTTTTGCTTAAGATTCTCAAGATCTTACCATTTTGAGGGGTGATTGAAATTGATTTTTTTTATTTTGCCGGTCTGCACTCACATCACATTGTCTTAGTTTGGAGCAAAATGGACCTCCATCATTCAGCTCAACTTATTCAACAATCGTAAATGTCTGCTCTAGTTTGGCTTCAAAGACTGACTCTTTACCGAACAGACGAAAAAGGATACGGTTTAGATGGAATCGGATACTTACATGTGAATTGGAGAAAGACTTTCCGTTCTGCAAAATTATGTGTCTCAAAGTTCATTCCGAAATTGGTCAGACACGTTGACTTTTTATTAGTTTTTTTTGTTCTCGCTTTCATGTTCCGCACTACTACTTTTAATGGACCACAAAATGGCGATGACTAATAACAAAGATCGACATCTCTCCTCCGGTAATCTAATTCTATAACGAAGAAATTGTTCGGTTTTCCCGTTCTCGTTCGTAAGATGCGGTTTGTGTATGTCAACAGACAGTAGGGATTTTGCTCTGGGAAAATTTGGAAGGCGGTGGGAAAATCAAGCTGGCTTGCTTCGATGCCATAGGAAGGCGCTGACCTGTGTCGAGCTTGACAATTGAAGCTTTTTGTCTTTTGTGTTTCGCTGCGAAGAAAAAAAATGGCGACCGAATATCTGTAAGAACGAGAAAAGGGAGGTGAGGTTCGTTGTTGTCTCAAATCGCCTCCCACTACTTTCCTTTCCTTTTCGATGAGAAGGGATCGAATTGAGGCAGCATAAATAAACATTTTGGCAACTATGACGACAATCAGTAAATGGCAGTTTCCTAAATGGCTGACTGTCTCTGGCTGGGCTGTCTATCGAAAAGGGACGATCCATTTAACCGATGGTAGCAGCGAAAAAAAAACGGAAAAATAAACCGCACATGTCTATCGCCGTACACACTTATAGCTTGCTGCGATGATTGATGAGCGAAATTAAAATAAATTGATTTCTTTCGAAGGTTTTTCGCCATTAGGTTCGGTTCAGTAGAGGGCACTATAGTGAGAGAGATGATCTCTGCTCGTCATCGCCGTCTTCCGAAAATGGATGGTTTTTTATCAAATTATGCGTAGAACCATCAATCGATCCGACCGACCGGCGAAGGCCTTCGATTGAATGAAGCCACCGCGGCCGCAGCGCTGAGTGACTAATCTATTGTACCGCGGTATGGATTGGCGGGTATTGTTTGGCTCATGACCTACTTAGATTGGCTGCTGGCTGCGCTCTGTGGGTGTATCGGAAGCTGAGATACTTTTAGAAATTTCTATTTTTAGCAATAACAATCGAGGGTTTTATAAGTTTTTTATTGAAATAAAAAGACGGCCTTTAACACTTCAGAAAAAAACCTAATCTTACAAATTGGTTGATTGAATATATTGTCGTGTTTTTTGTTCATGCTGTCTGATTCTCCACAAAGTACTGTTTTAAGTGTGTTGAATTCTTTTTTTTCTTAAAATTTTGAATTAAATTCTTTGTCACAAATTTAAATTAAATTTCTAAAAAGGGCTTCTGAGTCTACGGCTTTGGTGAATTTCTTACTTATTTACTTAGACGTGGGATTTGCTATGCCTTATGCAGGGTGCAATTTTGATTAGCTTTAGAAAGAGATAAAGGAAAAAAAAAACTGTACAGAAGTTCAATCACCAAATCATACCCTCATTGAACCTGACTCTAGTTTCAAAATGCACAAACGGGGATAGGGGAAAGTGAACCAAACAAAGTTAACAGCCCCAGCATCAACAAAAGCCGATAAACATCCAACAAAATCCGTGCTCGTTGTGAATCGTTCTGCTAGCTGTTGAAATATGTGCAACTTCATTGTTAGTGAGCACAACAAAACAGCAACATCATCACAAGGGGGAGTAACAAACTGCGGAGGAGCAGACTTTGGCATTTGGATTCGTTATCCTTTTGCAGGCACCCAGCATCCAGCATGCACCCGCAGCTGGTACAGATTGATGCGGGGGTGTTGGTGTTGGAAATTCTTCGGTGGCAATGATAAAAGCTTTTCCAAAGCTGTTTCCTTGGAGCAGAGTTGCTTGGAAGAAGGACATGTCGAGTTTTTCAGTAAATCTCTGGAACCACGAGAAAAAAACCCTTTTTTAACATAAGCGTTATGAAGGAAATTGATGGGAAGAATTGGATATAACTAATACATTTTACAAGAGACGCTCTCTGGAGCCACGTTAATTCATAATTTTTAATTTGATTATTCAGATTTGTTACAAAAATTTAATTCAACTGCAAAATTCTACGCATTTTCTGAAAACAAAAAGGTTTGCATTTTTTTGTGTTGTTACTTTGGAAGTCGCTTACAAAAATCATGCAAAAGCGAAATTTGAATAATTTTTTTTCGCAATGATGATCCAAACAGTAGTTCAGTAACATAAACTGGATACAGAATCCTTTTATCACAGCTGTCGAATTTCAATGCTAATAAGTAAAATTGAAACCACCAAATCCGGAATTATTCTAACTTAGAATACCTAAGCTAGCCGTGTAAACGTTGCAAATCTGAGGCCAATATCAAAGTTATTAGATTAAAATCATGAAGAAAAACACTTGACTTTTTTTTTTTTTATAAAAATACATACATCAGTCGTGATGAAGACTCGAATACATAGGGGTTTATTCTGCGACGCGAGTGACGTGACTCACAAAATTTCACTTCTTCGCGTCCTGACATCAGATAATGCTTCAGCAAAGAAATTTCTGTATCGATGAGTTCTGAAGACCAATATCAGCTCATCCGAACGAAAATTTCGAGACTAGAGAGACTTTTTAAGCCAGCAAAACGATATGAAATTTCGTGAGTCACGTCACTCGCGTCGCAGAATAAGCCCCATAATTTTAATGACTCTATTTAATTTTTTTGTTTTATTCAGCAAATAAAGTGCAAACACTCGTGCAAAATCTGGGCGATTTAGCAAGCTTATTGAAATTCAATATTCGGGACTAAATTTCAATCAACAAGTTAGAAAAACTGTAGTAGAATTTCGACAACTTGGCTTTAGTTCTGAGTCGAGATTGTCACACTTGAATCATTTTAGTCGTTCATCAAAATTGTATTAGGAATTTACAATTTTCAGTTTAGAGAAGAATTTAAAACCCAACTCCCCTCTCCCCGACGTTTCCTATGGCCTTGTATACAGTATTCATATTTTTCTTGGAGTCAAGAGTTTCAGAGCTGATTTTAGTCAGTTTTTTCACTAATAATTCTAGTGTGAGTTTACTATTGTTCGAAAAAAAAACAATATCCCTATACCTACGGAATCCGCAAAGCACTGGCAGCACTGGCTTGATGACTGGTTGATAGTTGATATACTCTTTAAATTTTAACAATTTTACTATAGTTTTACTCAATTTTAAATAATTCAATCGTGTTTCAATGATAAATTATGTGATGTGTTTCAAAAATCAATTGCCGTTTTGTGTCTATTGTGTGTTTCTGTTGTGATAATCAACTTATTAATTTTCTCGATACCCAGATCTGTTGAGTGCTTGGGTGGCGGGAAAAAAAAAAAACAAGCTGAGGTAATAGCGGCTTTGGTCATACGGTGTGATAATCTATTCGTGAGTAATATCGTGCCATTTGAGTTTACTACTGCTCACTTAATCTTATGGTTCATTTGTGAACTTTGTACCACCAGCAGTTTGCAAGTTCGAATCCGATTCATTGAAACAATCGATACGTAAGTACCCAACCCAAACCTAAAAAAGTCCCGAGAAAGTGAAAAGTTTGTTGGCCAATCTGTAAGTAAATGGAACGCATTTTGGTACAAGACTGAATAACTTTAATTGCCTCATAGCCTTGTGAGTAAATGGAAAGCAAGTGCCTCACTGATGAGTAGTCCTCAGTCCCAGCATCCGCAAATGAAACTGCTCTGTTAGTAAATGGAACGCAAAGCGGTGATAAGCTAACATTCTTAACACCTAACACCTATTCCTCCAGAGATTGTTTTCAACTTTAATTGCCTCTTCGCCGAAAGTAGCCTTGTGAGTAAATGGAAAGCAAGTGCCTCACTGACGAGTAGTCCTCAGTCCCAGCATCCGCAAATGAAACTGCTCTGTTAGTAAATGGAACGCAAAGCGGTTATAAGCTAACATTCTTAACACCTTAACGCCTATTCCTCCAGAGATTGTTTATACTACTGTTACTGCTGCTTCTGCTGGTTATACGTTGAAACAATAGTCATAATTTGCTTCGAACGGACTGTTTGTGGGCTCAATACTGAACGGGTGATGAGAAAAAACAATTACCCCGCATTGAACTGTTTATGCCTGTAGACTCGCTCGCTAGTGGGAACGATAGTTCTTGGCGAAGGGTAGATTGACTGGTTTCTGACGCTGAATGGGCAATTTGTACCTCGCACAAATAACTTTGATGCTAATTGGGTACAGTTGTCCCGCGTGGAAAAGTATGTTAGTTGATCTGGCGCTGAAAGGATATTGCATATCCCGCGTAGATTGTTTGAAAGCGTAAAGTTGTCCAGTTCGAATGACTACTAGGATAAAAAATAATTAGATAACTGTAAGCTCAAATTGGTGTTCCCTTATATATATATTTATTTTTTTTTAACCAGCATTACCAAAGACCGCTCTCAATTGTTTTGTTTTTTTTAATCCTTTCTTAATTAAAATTTGTCTTGTGTCTTATTTATTGAAATTTTTGTATTTGTATTTGTTAACATTATCACACAACTTTAAGTAGATTTTTTTTTTAAATTCTAAAAATAATAGGTGTTTTTTTTTATATTCTCTATTGATAACATCGTACGATTTATTTTAATTACACATTTTAAACCGATAATCATAAGTAGTTACTTTTTATCTTAAATTTATCCAAGAGTGTTTGTGCTTTTTTCTTATTGAGAGCTCCAAAACTTGATTCTCGACTTTTGCTTTCTGTTGAGTTGTCTAACGTTTTCCTTTTAAATAAAATGGACAAAGAAAATGATGTGATGATATGTATCGATTGCGAGCGTCCTGAAAAAAATGTCAACTCACTTCTAACATGTGCGTACTGCTTCACAAATGCCCATTTCCGTTGCCGTAATTTAATCGGAAGCGCTGCTCGAAAAATGAAAGATCAGTTATTCTTTTGCAAACCGAGTTGTTCAGGAATTTATTTTAAAATTATTAATTCAAAAATTAACCAAACTTCCATCATTGATAGTTTCAAAACTGAACTTACCTCAACAATTCAAAATGCAGTCTCAAATGAAATGCGAGCAATAAAATCGGAATTTCAAACAGTGACCGCGGCTATAGAAACATCCCAAGAATTCTTGTCATCAAAATTTGACACTATCCAAACAGATTTTAAAAATTTGAAAACTGAAAATGAAACTCTTAAAGTAGAGGTGTCTGAACTAAAACAAACACAATCCTTTCTTTCTGGCAAAGTTGCAAAGCTGGAAAATCAGTTGGACAAAGTAAGTAAAAGTTCGATCTCTAAAAATGCCATGATTTTAGGTGTCCCATTTGTACAAAATGAAAATACGATTAATGTCATTTGCAAAATCGCTCAAAAACTTGATTGTAACCTTCATGAAAACCAGATCGAGTTCGCTTGTAGATTATTTTCTAATAAAAATAAAGTGGATCCCCTTGTACCAATTAAAGTGATCTTCAAAGAAACCTCGGTCAAGGAGGAATTATTTTTCAAAAAGCGTGCCTTTGGAAAACTCTGCTCCACAGCTGTTGACCCTTCTTTTGTCATAAATGGTAGATCTTCAAATATTATGATTCGCGATGAACTAACTCCTTTATCATTAGAACTTCTCACTGAACTCCGAGAGTCTCAGGATTTGCTGGGCATGAAATATATCTGGCCTGGCAGAAATGGCGTTATACTTTTAAAAAAAGATGATAATTCTAAACCAGAATATGTTAAAAACAGAGAAGATCTTGACCACATAATGACAAAGTTAATGTTCCCACCAAACAATGTAAACCATTCCGTTTTAAACTCAACACCTTCGCCTAAGCGTAAGAGGGTCTGAGAACATATACAAAATAGCAAATAAATTTAGTCTAGTTTTCTCTTTATTTTTATAATGGATACTCTAAAAAATAGATATAACGATAGCATAGAAGATTTTAATTTAGCAATAAGTAATGTTAGTAATAAAACTCTGCGGATTTTCCAATGGAACATTCGTAGTATGAATGACTTGCAAAAGTTTGATAATATTTTACAAATAATTCAACTCTCCAAAGTAGTGTTTGATGTGATCGTGATTTGTGAGACTTGGCTGCTGAAAGATAACTGTAGACTCTACAACATACCTGGGTTCTCATCAATTTTTTCATGTAGATCTCAATCCAATGGCGGCTTAGCAATGTATGTGAATAGTAATTTAAAATTCAAGGTCACTAACAATATTGAAATCGATGGGTTTCACAATATAAGCATTGAACTGTTCATCAATAGCCAAATCATTGACGTTCATGGAATTTATAGACCACCTTCCTTTGGTTTTAATACTTTTTGCGAAAAACTTGAAGGCATACTGTCATCGGTTCCAGATAATCATACGTGTTTTGTTGTCGGAGATTTGAATATTCCGATTAATATAGAATCCAACAACACAGTTATCAGGTATAAATTAATTCTTGAATCGCTTGGTTACATCTGTACTAACACTTTCCCAACGAGACCATCAAGCCAAAACATCCTAGATCATGTAGTTACCAAACTAATTGATTCGCCTCGGATCACGAACGACACTATATATAGTGACATTAGCGATCATTGTCAGATAATATCAACATTTGAACTCCAAACTACAAAGAAAAAAGTCGATCTCACCATTAATTATACAAAATTACATCAACTATTCAGTGATTATCTCAGACAAATTCAAACTGTGGATGACGCGAATGTCTGTTTGACTAATATTTCGACCGTTTATAGCTCATTGCTCCTGCAATGTACGAAAAAAATAAGTAAACAAGTAACGGTTAAGGGTAATTTTTGTCCCTGGATGACTCTCGACCTCATAACTCTAATTAAATTAAAAAACAACTACATTAAGAGAGTTAAACACAACCCTGGAGATACCTATTTAAAAGAACTTCTGAAACATGTCTCAAAGAAAGTTGAAAAATGTAAACGAAAATGCAAAAAAGATTATTTCGAAAACCTTCTTAACAATTCTCCCCATTCGAAACTTTGGAAGAATATAAATTCTGTCTTAGGGAACTCCAGAGAAAATTCTAGAGCTGAGATCAACCTGACTGTTAATAATCGAAGTACTAGTAATAAGAAAGAAATTTGTGAACTTTTCAACTCCTATTTTACCAGTATTGGTAGAAATTTGGCAAATAATATTGTAGTCGACCCATCTTTCGACAACTTATCTTTCATAAACAGAGTTCCTAACACCATTTTCTTACGACCTGCTACAGTCAATGAAGTTATTCAAACTATAGGATCTTTGAAAAATAAAAAAAGCTGTGGTCCTGATAACATTCCCTGCAGCTTATTAAAATCTAACTGCTTAGAAATGGCACGTATTTTAACTGCATGCTTTAATTCTATTTTGGTATCGGGGGTCTATCCCGAAAGTCTAAAAGTCGCTAGAGTGGTTCCCGTTTTTAAGGCAGGCGATGAAACGGATATAAATAATTACCGTCCAATTTCAACACTTAGTGTGTTTAGCAAAATATTCGAAAAACTTCTGGTAAGTCGACTCAATAACTTTATCAAAGAAAATAACATCTTATATAACCTGCAATTCGGTTTCAAAGCTGGGTCTAGTACGCTTATTGCAATGTGTGAATTGATAGATTCGGTAATTGAAAACATAGACACAAAAAAAATTGTAGGAGGATTGTTTCTGGACTTAAGAAAAGCCTTTGACACGCTTGATCATGACGTTCTCCTTAGAAAACTGGATTGCTATGGAATAAGAGGAGTTGCTAATAACATCTTTCGTAGCTATCTTACAGGACGGAAACAGTATGTTTCTATTGATAAAATAAATAGCTCGTTGGGACAAATAGAAGTGGGTGTGCCTCAAGGTAGTAACATTGGGCCACTACTTTTTCTACTATACATCAATGACTTATGCAACCTGCCATTACATGGTACCCCCAGATTATTTGCAGATGACACAGCTTTATTTTATCCAGAGAATTGTCCCAATGTCATAATCGGAAAAATGCAAAAAGACTTAGAGATTCTTGGCAAATACTTTAATAGCAATCTGCTGACCCTAAACCTTTCTAAGACCAAATACATGATATTTCGTTCAGCAAGAAGAAGAATTTATTGCAGCAATGACCTTTCTTATGATAATACTATAATCGAAAAGGTGGATAACTTTAAATATTTGGGGCTCACGCTTGATGAAACACTTTCGTGGAGTTTTCATGTCAACAACCTTATTAAGAAAACATCGTCCTTTAGTGGTATTCTTTGGCGAATTAGAATTTTTTTGCCGCGTCATGTTTTAATTAAATTTTATTTTGCTTTCATTCACTCTCAGTTGAACTATCTCATCGCGGTATGGGGCAGGGCTTCCCTGTCTATCCTCGGGCGATTGCAGACATTACAAAATCGTTGCATAAAAACCATATTCAAACTTCCTTATCTCTATCCTACGTCTTTACTGTACTCGAATACAACTTACAATATTTTACCTCTTACCCACTTGTGTAGTCTGCAAACATTATTGTATGTCTTCGACAATTTGAACTCATTAGACAACACAAGAAATTTATTGTTTAACTCAGGCACTCGTTCTCGCCATACTCGTCAATCACATCATTTGCTTCGAAGCCGTTGCTTAACATCTTTTGGTCAACGCAGAATTTCTTACATTGGACCTGCTTCTTACAATTGCCTTCCAGAAGTTGTCAAAAATGCTAACAACCGCAACATTTTCAAATCGAAAGTGATACGTCACCTCAAGGAACTTCAGTCGTAAACCTTATCATCATGCCAGTATTTTTTAATTTTTTATTTTTTGTTACACATATATTTTAACTAATTTTTTTTTTCTAAAGTAACGTTAACATTTTTTTTGTAAATATTTTTTCCTAGTTAGTATATTAGCTTTATCAATTAATTTTTAATTTGTTTCTTTTGTATTAATTATTTGTAAAAATGGATCTCTTCAAAGGAATACTCTTTCCACTGAGATTCATTCTTAGTTTAGTTTAGTTTACTTGTCTAGCTTCATTCCCTCGCATTAAGTAAAAAAAACATTTTTGTTAAAGTTCTCAGCATGAATAAATTTTGCTCGCGTTTTTGTTTTTTTGTTTGCTGCCAGACATGCTGAGATCAGAAAGCGTCCATTACCAGGGGGCTCATATGAGCTTTTTGGTGTGGGGGAGTGTGGTGGGCCGCTTTATATGTGTAAAAAAAAAAAAAAAAAATGTATTAAGAATTGATTTTGATGAAAATCAAACATAAAAGTTATCTTAGAGTAAAGTACTATGAGTTCGAATGTCGCAAAAAGGCCTCCGTCTCGAATGGGTTAAAAAAAAAACCAAAATTCACAACACTAACGATTATGGTTTATGACCAACTTTCACGAAAATAAACAGTAATTTTTACTCCTGAGAAGATATGTTTTATTAGATTCCGAGTTTCTGTCAAAAATCATATTTTCAATAACTTTTGTTGAGAAAACGATGTGGTTAGTATAAGAGACACTCTCTGGAGCCACCAGTGTTTCTAATTTCAAAGATCTAATCTAGAATGTTTGAAAAATTTAAGTATACAGACTCAAATCATTCATTTTTAGTTTTTTTTCATCCAAACTCGTACTTGAAACGTATAAAATTGCATACTCTCTGGAGCCACTATTCTTCAAAATGGGAAGAAAATACCTCGAAATAATAGGTAGTTTGTGAAAATTTCCAACTTTTTTAAACATAGCGTGAAAAACTCGAGCCACTACCAACTATCTTTGATTTTTAAGAGCTCAACAAACATTCCATTGGACAGTGCAGTGGTCCAGGGCGGAACTTTATAGTGAAGAAATAAATTACAAAGATACTTTAGGAGATAGACAAATGGTGTCTTAAGCAAAAAAACGAACAAATAGAGCCAAATTGTCTTCTACAATGTTGTAGCTAACGGATTTTGAGGCAATATCACCAAAAAACAACATACATATGACAGTACGTAAAAGCGTTATGAATGTTGAAATCTCTGGGAGTGTCTAAAATCTCAAACTTATTTGAATGAATGCAACACAAGAATAATGGCTTCCAAGCATTTATATAGGATCAAAATACTCACACTCCCCTAAATATTTTTCAAATAAATAAAAATCCTATTTCAAACAGTCGGAACACGTAGAGTAAATTTATTTAAATATAAATATTATCGCCAAATGATACGTAGGAAACGTAAAAAACCAGTAGATTGTAGCCTTTCTTACGGTTGTAAATTATATTTGGATACATAAGACACAAAATAATAAACAAATGATAGATTTATAAATTCTGAAGTATTGATTAAAGAACTTCGAGGGCAGTAAATCCAAGATGAATTTGTGAAACTAATATTTAAAATTGTTTAGAGGATTTAAGAATTTTAAAAGGTTTATAACTTTCATATAAAAAACATAATTTGCAAATAATTAGAGATTTATAAAATGTCAATTTTGTCAATTTTGTCAATTTTGTCAATTTTGTCAATTTTGTCAATTTTGTCAATTTTGTCAATTTTGTCAATTTTGTCAATTTTGTCAATTTTGTCAATTTTGTCAATTTTGTCAATTTTGTCAATTTTGTCAATTTTGTCAATTTTGTCAATTTTGTCAATTTTGTCAATTTTGTCAATTTTGTCAATTTTGTCAATTTTGTCAATTTTGTCAATTTTGTCAATTTTGTCAATTTTGTCAATTTTGTCAATTTTGTCAATTTTGTCAATTTTGTCAATTTTGTCAATTTTGTCAATTTTGTCAATTTTGTCAATTTTGTCAATTTTTTCCATTTTGTCCATTTTGACAATTTTGTCAATTTTGTCAATTTTGTCAATTTTGTCAATTTTGTCAATTTTGTCAATTTTGTCAATTTTGTCAATTTTGTCAATTTTGTCAATTTTGTCAATTTTGTCAATTTTGTCCATTTTGTCAATTTTGTCAATTTTGTCAATTTTGTCAATTTCGTCAATTTTGTCAATTTTGTCAATTTTGTCAATTTTGTCAATTTTGTCAATTTTGTCAATTTTGTCAATTTTGTCAATTTTGTCAATTTTGTCAATTTTGTCAATTTTGTCAATTTTGTCAATTTTGTCAATTTTGTCAATTTTGTCAATTTTGTCAATTTTGTCAATTTTGTCAATTTTGTCAATTTTGTCAATTTTGTCAATTTTGTCAATTTTGTCAATTTTGTCAATTTTGTCAATTTTGTCAATTTTGTCAATTTTGTCAATTTTGTCAATTTTGTCAATTTTGTCAATTTTGTCAATTTTGTCAATTTTTTCAATTTTTTCAATTTTGTCAATTTTGTCAATTTTGTCAATTTTGTCAATTTTGTCAATTTTGTCAATTTTGTCAATTTTGTCAATTTTGTCAATTTTGTCAATTTTGTCAATTTTGTCAATTTTGTCAATTTTGTCAATTTTGTCAATTTTGTCAATTTTGTCAATTTTGTCAATTTTGTCAATTTTGTCAATTTTGTCAATTTTGTCAATTTTGTCAATTTTGCCAATTTTGTCAATTTTGTCAATTTTGTCAATTTTGTCAATTTTGTCAATTTTGTCAATTTTGTCAATTTTGTCAATTTTGTCAATTTTGTCAATTTTGTCAATTTTGTCAATTTTGTCAATTTTGTCAATTTTGTCAATTTTGTCAATTTTGTCAATTTTGTCAATTTTGTCAATTTTGTCAATTTTGTCAATTTCGTCATTTTTGTCAATTAAGTCAATTTTGTCAATTTTGTCAATTTTGTCAATTTTGTCAATTTTGTCAATTTCGTCATTTTTGTCAATTTAGTCAATTTTGTCAATTTTGTCAATTTTGTCAATTTTGTCAATTTTGTCAATTTTGTCAATTTTGCCAATTTTGTCAATTTTGTCAATTTTGTCAATTTTGTCAATTTTGTCAATTTTGTCAATTTTGTCAATTTTGTCAATTTTGTCAATTTTGTCAATTTTGTCAATTTTGTCAATTTTGTCAATTTTGTCAATTTTGTCAATTTTGTCAATTTTGTCAATTTTGTCAATTTTGTCAATTTTGTCAATTTTGTCAATTTCGTCAATTTTGTCAATTTTGTCAATTTTGTCAATTTTGTCAATTTTGTCAATTTTGTCAATTTTGTCAATTTTGTCAATTTTGTCAATTTTGTCAATTTTGTCAATTTTGTCAATTTTGTCAATTTTGTCAATTTTGTCAATTTTGTCAATTTTGTCAATTTTGTCAATTTTGTCAATTTTGTCAATTTTGTCAATTTTGTCAATTTTGTCAATTTTGTCAATTTTGTCAATTTTTTCAATTTTTTCAATTTTGTCAATTTTGTCAATTTTGTCAATTTTGTCAATTTTGTCAATTTTGTCAATTTTGTCAATTTTGTCAATTTTGTCAATTTTGTCAATTTTGTCAATTTTGTCAATTTTGTCAATTTTGTCAATTTTGTCAATTTTGTCAATTTTGTCAATTTTGTCAATTTTGTCAATTTTGTCAATTTTGTCAATTTTGTCAATTTTGTCAATTTTGTCAATTTTGTCAATTTTGTCAATTTTGTCAATTTTGTCAATTTTGTCAATTTTGTCAATTTTGTCAATTTTGTCAATTTTGTCAATTTTGTCAATTTTGTCAATTTTGTCAATTTTGTCAATTTTGTCAATTTTGTCAATTTTGTCAATTTTGTCAATTTTGTCAATTTTGTCAATTTTGTCAATTTTGTCAATTTTGTCAATTTTGTCAATTTTGTCAATTTCGTCATTTTTGTCAATTAAGTCAATTTTGTCAATTTTGTCAATTTTGTCAATTTTGTCAATTTTGTCAATTTCGTCATTTTTGTCAATTTAGTCAATTTTGTCAATTTTGTCAATTTTGTCAATTTTGTCAATTTTGTCAATTTTGTCAATTTTGTCAATTTTGTCAATTTTGTCAATTTTGTCAATTTTGTCAATTTTGTCAATTTTGTCAATTTTGTCAATTTTGTCAATTTTGTCAATTTTGTCAATTTTGTCAATTTTGTCAATTTTGTCAATTTTGTCAATTTTGTCAATTTTGTCAATTTTGTCAATTTTGTCAATTTTGTCAATTTTGTCAATTTTGTCAATTTTGTCAATTTTGTCAATTTTGTCAATTTTGTCAATTTTGTCAATTTTGTCAATTTTGTCAATTTTGTCAATTTTGTCAATTTTGTCAATTTTGTCAATTTTGTCAATTTTGTCAATTTTGTCAATTTTGTCAATTTTGTCAATTTTGTCAATTTTGTCAATTTTGTCAATTTTGTCAATTTTGTCAATTTTGTCAATTTTGTCAATTTTGTCAATTTTGTCAATTTTGTCAATTTTGTCAATTTTGTCAATTTTGTCAATTTTGTCAATTTTGTCAATTTTGTCAATTTTGTCAATTTTGTCCATTTTGACAATTTTGTCAATTTTGTCAATTTTGTTAATTTTGTCAATTTTGTCAATTTTGTCAATTTTGTCAATTTTGTCAATTTTGTCAATTTTGTCAATTTTGTCAATTTTGTCAATTTTGTCAATTTTGTCAATTTTGTCAATTTTGTCAATTTTGTCAATTTTGTCAATTTTGTCAATTTTGTCAATTTTGTCAATTTTGTCAATTTTGTCAATTTTGTCAATTTTGTCAATTT
Organism: Uranotaenia lowii; assembly: GCF_029784155.1. Classification (NCBI taxonomy): domain Eukaryota; kingdom Metazoa; phylum Arthropoda; class Insecta; order Diptera; family Culicidae; genus Uranotaenia; species Uranotaenia lowii. The sequence continues at coordinate 28,114,006 of NC_073692.1, forward strand.
TGTCAATTTTGTCAATTTTGTCAATTTTTTCCAATTTGTCCATTTTGACAATTTTGTCAATTTTGTCAATTTTGTCAATTTTGTGAATTTTGTCAATTTTGTCAATTTTGTCAATTTTGTCAATTTTGTCAATTTTGTCAATTTTGTCAATTTTGTCAATTTTGTCCATTTTGTCAATTTTGTCAATTTTGTCAATTTTGTCAATTTCGTCAATTTTGTCAATTTTGTCAATTTTGTCAATTTTGTCAATTTTGTCAATTTTGTCAATTTTGTCAATTTTGTCAATTTTGTCAATTTTGTCAATTTTGTCAATTTTGTCAATTTTGTCAATTTTGTCAATTTTGTCAATTTTGTCAATTTTGTCAATTTTGTCAATTTTGTCAATTTTGTCAATTTTGTCAATTTTGTCAATTTTGTCAATTTTGTCAATTTTTTCAATTTTGTCAATTTTGTCAATTTTGTCAATTTTGTCAATTTTGTCAATTTTGTCAATTTTGTCAATTTTGTCAATTTTGTCAATTTTGTCAATTTTGTCAATTTTGTCAATTTTGTCAATTTTGTCAATTTTGTCAATTTTGTCAATTTTGTCAATTTTGTCAATTTTGTCAATTTCGTCATTTTTGTCAATTAAGTCAATTTTGTCAATTTTGTCAATTTTGTCAATTTTGTCAATTTTGTCAATTTTGTCAATTTTGTCAATTTTGTCAATTTTGTCAATTTTGTCAATTTCGTCATTTTTGTCAATTTAGTCAATTTTGTCAATTTTGTCAATTTTGTCAATTTTGTCAATTTTGTCAATTTTGTCAATTTTATCAATTTTGTCAATTTTGTCAATTTTGTCAATTTTGTCAATTTTGTCAATTTTGTCAATTTTGTCAATTTTGTCAATTTTGTCAATTTTGTCAATTTTGTCAATTTTGTCAATTTTGTCAATTTTGTCAATTTTGTCAATTTTGTCAATTTTGTCAATTTTGTCAATTTTGTCAATATTGATAATTTGTTTTGTTTTAAAGTCATTTAAGTTAGTTTCGTCAATTTTTCGTAATTTCCTGTTGTTAATTTCATAAAATTTGTCATTTTTTAAAAATTTGTCGATTCAGCCTTTTTTGTAACTTTTGTCAAATCAGTCAATATTGACAATTTGAAGAATTTGTTTTTTTAAATGCAATTTTGTAAATTTGGTAAATTTTTCAATATTTTCTTTTGTCGAATTCGTAAAATTTGTTATTTTCTTCAAATTTGTCGATTTTGTCTTTTTTGTAAATTTTGTCTTTTTTGTTTATTACCCATCTTTGTGAATTTTGTCTGTTGTAAATTTTAAGGTTTTGTCTGAAATCAACGGAGTATGTGAGTTGTTGATTGTAGTGGAAAAGAATTTATAATTATTTAGAATTTTTATAGCTTTCTTCATGTGTCGTATTCTGTTTATGAAAATATAATTATGAATTGTCTGTGAGAACATTTGCACATTTTTTTTTAATTTTTGTAAACCATTTTTTTTCCGTCGGCTTCTTGGAAGCACCTTCTTATAACAAAACATTGCCCAATCATTATTGAAAAATAACATAAGCTGGGCGGCGAATAGAAACTCGCTGCAGCATTTTTGAAGGTAATCGTTCAAGGTAAAAATTCATTCCGGAACCAATCAAAATCAACAAAACTATTGTTTCATGTGCAAGGCATGCTCATTTTGATTAAATTTCCAATCCTGTGAAATGAAAAACTTTCTTAAAGTCTTAAAAAAAGTTTTTACAATGATCATTTTCGAGACCCAAAATATGTTACGCACTCACTGGTCTGTGATTTAATCAGACCAATTTGACATTTGAGCGATTTTTTTTCTGCATGTTCCCATATGCCTGTTCCCAAAAGCTTCCCGAAACGCTCTAAACTTTACTCTGGAGGACTTGGTGGTGCTATTGTTTGGTTATTATCTTCCATTGGCGTCAGCAAATGGCAGCTCAGATTGACTTCCATTCCGTCATCGTCTTTGCTAGACACCAACAACAAAAACCGAACAATTGCACTTTCATCGCGCAACGTAAGATTTGAAAGGAGGAACAGAAAAGGGAACGAAAAAAGTTAAAGAGGTTGTATATAAGACACAACCACAAGAATTACGTAGAATTAGGGCTTTTTCATACTTTTTCACGAAAACTTAATTAATTTATTATTACGAGTTTATCGTTTTTTAATAATTTTGACTTTCATATGTAATTTTTGGCAAGTTTGTATCAATGAGAACTTGAAAAATTCACAATGCTATGGCGTTTCTAGTCAGCCACTGTGAAAAATCATTTTCCAAAATTTTGTAGAGTATGAATGGAAAATTTATAGGCGATGTAGCGCTAACGAATTTGGGTGATGGTTTTGCATTAGTGCTAGTGGGATGCTTCACCCAAATTTTGACAGTTCTAAAGGAGTTTTCTTAAGGAGAGAAAGAATAACTTTTCGCTTCCATCGCCCATTAAGAATCGTCATAATGGCCAACTGACCTTTCACTTGTATGAGGCAATAGTTTGGAGAGAACATTTTAGAAAAAGAAAAAAAGAATAATTAGGAGATGCTATTTAGGAGTTTTTTGAAAAGCGTGGCATCCGAAAAGATTAAAAAAAAGAGAATTTGTTAAATAGTTTATTTAAAATATTTATTAGGGAACTGAAAACACTTCAACGCTGTAGTGATATCACCACAACGTTTAGTTGAGAATTCTCGAGATGTGTAAGTTATTAAGCACGTTAAATATCAAAGTAGAATACAAATGATTTCTTACATGTAAAACCGCATCATCCTGTAGGGCCCAAATGGAATCTTTGCGCCGGTTCGTGAAAGGTAAACATACTTACCTAACCGTCGTTGAAAGTAAGGTTACCTGAAACATTTATATAAACAAAAATACTTACCCAATATTATTGTACAAACACTCCAGGAACATCCGAAGTTAGTGCGTTGAACTGAATTGAAGAAAGAATAATTTAGAAGAGGAAAAATTAGTAAACATAAGTAAAACATCTTGTACACAACAACAACAACAAAAGTTACACCTAGAATAATTGCAGGAAATTTTTAATACACTGTTTATTAAAAACTCGGACAAGGACTCTTCATTCATTCTTCGGCGATTCACAAATACCATAACTCCTAATCCACACAAGGCAACTTGAACTGCGGTTTTTTTTGTGAGACGGACGAACTTTGTTTTCTGTTGTTGTTTAAAAACGAACACATACATATACACGATCTCAATGAAACTTGATGTTTCCTCGAAGAGATTAATTCCACTTAACTCCAAGCGCTCATTTATCGAGGATATGCTGGCTAGCATCTTACAAATGCTAAATTCAACAAAAGTTTGGGATCACCCCGCAGTATGGTATATCGGCCAAAAGTTAGAGATCGGTCTTCATACTTTTGTAATTTTATTTCATCTATATCTCTGTTATCAGATTAGCGATACGCTGCGCTAATCTATTAAGTATATTTATTTAATATTTAGTTAGATTTTGTCTAGTTATGCTCCATGAAATCTTCAACAATCTTTTCCGGAAAATTTTACCAAAATTTCTGACCTAAAAATAACTGGAAATATTTTTCATAGCTTGTCATTTTACGAAATAACGCGGAGCTGTCGAGCTAAATGTAGATGTATGTACTTTTTGTCGAATACGTACATACGAAGAAAAAGATATGCAATGTGTCATAAGTTGGCTAAGATATGGCTGCAAAAAATCTCAAGTTTTTGAGGGGTGTTTCCAAACCTTTAGCCAGCAGTGTAGGTAGTAGGTACTTATATGCTTAATGCTGTAAAAAAGATACCGAAGGTTGTCATTAAATTATTTGAAAACAAAACGGCGAGTGTCGCCAGCTTTTTTCATTTGTTTTTTCGTGACACCGGTGCACCGGCCTAAATGCTTTCTAGATGGAGCTAATGGCCATGGTTAAAATCCAGAAAAACGTCAAACGGAGAAACGACTCGTTGCGCTAGAAGTGTCAAAATTTCTACCACTTTCTCCCAACACCAGTGAACTTGCTCTAAGAACTCACTGATGTTGGGAAAAAGTGGTAGAAATTTGGACATTTTTTCACCATGCAAAAATGTTTTCAAGAATTTTGAGCGTTGTATTTTTTACAGCACTGTTTCTATTTCAGCCGTATGTGATAGAAATATTGAAATTTTTGCATCACAGCATGCGAAACTACAGCACGTGTTGTTGAAAAACTTGAAAGCCACAGATCTTAAAATGTTTTTGCTAGGCAAAATTTTCAAAATATGCTAAAGGAACAAAATTTCTACCACTTTTTCCCAACACCAGTGAACTTGCTCTAAGACCAAGCCCACCGCAAGTTTCTATTTCGGTCGGTATTTTAGGTGTTTTGATTGGTTGCGTTTTTATCTACTTACTTATTTTCGCACCCATTGTTGCGATCCAGGTAGGTATTTGTGTTTGTTTATTTTCTGATAGCGACTACCAGCTGCGTTGCTACCGGGTTGCTACATAAACGCATCCTGTAACAACCTACTGCTCGAATGCTATTTCTCGAATCAAGTTAGCAACTGTTGGTGCGATGATAGGTTGATAAATATGTTGATGAATGTACTCGATTCGAGGTTTAGCAACCATTGGTGGGCCTGGTCTAAGTAGTTTCAAAAGGAACGGTCTGAATCACGTGGTCTTCTTTCGATGATTGAAGAAGGAAGGCTTAGATGGCCTTGGCTCCTCGGCGTCCTCGGTTGCGATGGTGATGAAAAAACAAATTCACCCTGGAGGTAAGATTTCCGTCACTGGCTCGGTTTGAGCAGCAATTCGACAGTGGTCGCCCACCACCCGGGCTTTCTCCGTGTGATGGCAGGATTGGTTCCGTATTGTGTAAACGTTTAGCAAGGATTGGAATTGCCAAATGTCTTCAATTCGATGATCATTTTGAGATTGTAACCGGTACAGAAATCGAAGGATCGATTGTCGTTTTCCTCGATGTCCTGGCGCTACAGAAGACTGGATGTGTTGAACCGGGAATACGATGCGTATCAAAACTTAAAGCTTTTTTATAACAAGAATACAACATTGATTTCATTTTTACTCTCTGGAGCCACCCTCCTAATTTTAGTAACATATGTATTAATTTGAGGCATTTGAAGAATTTATTTTTTCCAAATTTTTTTATACTCTAATTTATTAATTTGCCACATACAAAAGGTTGTATAATAAATTTCGGATTCATCAGGGATTTTTAATAAGAATTATTTTTCATTAACAAAGCTTTTCCCTTTTTTTACTGACCTACGACACGTTCCAGTTTTCCCAGGCATCTCAACAGATAACTTTTCAGTTATATCAAGTGGAGCTTTTCGGGGGCTTTGTGTGGATGTTTCATTTTCACACGATGGATTTTTATCGTCCTCCCAACCAGTTAAACCTTCCCTCCCATACTACATACACTAAATAGAGGGAGCGAAGGCTCCAGATACATCCTCACTGATGCGAATCTTGAACAATTTTTCGATAATCCCCCGGAGAAAGGCGGATCTATGTTGTGTGGATAGAGAAGTTTTTGACATTAGAACACAACGAATTTCCTACAAACACCCGCAATCAGCTGGATAAGTAGCTTTTAATCTTCATAAAGCCTCACGATAGCGTGATTGAACTAATCAAAAGACGAGACTCAGTTTTTGCTGAGGGTCATGTTAAATAAGTAAAGCTGGATTGCTCTGAAAGTTCATTTGGCTGAGTTTCTTCGGTTTGCTTATTGTAAGTTTTACAGAATTGCAATTGTCTTACAAAAAAAAAATTGATTAAAAAATATTAACAAAATTTTAAAACAATTCTTATAGCCTCAATCGTTTTTAAGACCGATTCCAGTTTAAGAACTCATTTTCTGACCATGAAAAATTTAAAAACAATTCAAAACATATGTTGGAAAGACGGAAATCCACCTAAAAATTTTTAATTAGAAATTTTTATGCAAATTGACAGTATCCAAAGTCGAGATACAATCCCGGAAATGAAAGACTCATTATTCGGTAATCATCCTTGGGCAAACACAATTCCGCTCCTTTGGGCACACTTCGGCACGCAAAAGCGCGAAAGAGTCAATCAAAAACTTTGACCGAGCATTTTCCGGGTCAAGTAACTTTTCGGACCCATCCTGTCCGGGAATCGTTGCTAAGTTAAGTCCTGGAATCGAAAGACAAAACGCAATCTGTAGCCGAGTTTTGTTTGCGTTTCAAACGATAATGATTTTACTTTTGAATGGTTTTATTTTAAATCTTGAAAGGTTTTCAGATTTTGGAATCTTAGAATTATAAATTTGCTACTAAAACCAATAAACTCGTAACCAAAATGAGCGCTTCACGTCATCAGCAGCAAAAAGACCACATTTTAAACCACCTTGAGTGCACACCTTAATTTTGCTGGAGGTTGGTGAACCCTTTCACAAAAATCGTTCGTTAATCTCTTAATCAAAGATTTTCGAGGTGAGGAACGCTCAGCTCCCACGAAGATTTGCGCTTCCTTTAAATTTCGAGATGATTAACCTTTGGAGGTGGAGTTGTTGCTGAATATTTTCCACTGGTTCGCCGCCACATCGTCATCAGCTTGAGTAGGGTTTGATGGATGAATTTTGACGGACGGAGCTTTCTCTTTGAATCAGCTCGTAGCAAAAAGCAAACATGGGGCGACGCTTTGATTAGGTTTTTGATTTTGGTGGTGCGCACGTGTATTTTCTGGGTTAGACAGTTGAGCCTTTTTCCGTTAAACACTTTATGATATTTTACTGGTTTATGTTTCATCACTTCAACCTTCAATTTAAAATTGGGCCCAGTTTGATCGTTTAAATGTCTAGCCTACTGGTATAATTTCTGTGTATTTAGTGAAAAACCATTAAATTTAAAAGAGTGATTGTGGGGTGCAGCAAACTGCTCTTCTGCTCATATTTTATCTCATTGAACCAAATCATAAGAGTAAGTTCACTGGTGTTGGGAAAAAGTGGTAGAAATTTTGACACTTACGGCACATTTCGAAAATTT
>NC_073692.1:28121532-28226532 GCF_029784155.1 Uranotaenia lowii
AGAAGGGAGGGTGAAGACAGGAAGAAGAAGTCTCAAGATCCGTACTCTCAAGTGGATTACTTTTTTTTTAACTCTCTCCTGTTGAAGGAGATTCTTGGAGGACGCGTGAAGGCGAAGCAGAGTTGGGATGAAATTTAGCTGCTTGAGCTGGAGTTTTTCCTTCGTGCTTTCTCAAGAGGTTGGTGATCTACTTTGAGCCAGGATTCGAATGATACTTACTCAAAAAGCAGAGAAGCAGGAGATGATGATGATGATGAAGCTGCTGATGATGTGTGTGTCTTAACAGGGGAAAGTTGGTTGTAATGTGTCATGTTGATGTGGTCTAAGCGTCTCGATGATGGAACCCAAAGCGAAGAGGAACGACGAAAAACAAGGAAAAACAATAAAATCAACCCAAAATGGGAGATAAATCATCTCCCAGCTCTAGTTCCACCTCACGAAAAGCTGCTACTACTGGATGCTGCTGGGCTTGGTCAAAGCGAAATTTTAGTGAAATGTTCTGAACAACGGATCAGCTTGTTTGTGACGTGAAACGTGAAAACTGTGTGTGCAAAATTACGGCAGCAACGTTGAGGAAATGGTTTATAAACCAGAAGCCAAGCAGCTCGCAAAAATGGCCCTGGAGGTGATTTTTTTCCCTGTGAGAAAATTCCTTTCCCACCATCTAGTGTAGCTTGTAGCAGTTAATGGAGGAACGTGAGAATTTCAAGTGCTTTCCTGTGGTTGGATTAAGTTATATAGCTCAGAGTCGGTGGTGAAAAATTGCTCACTTTAGTCTGACGAACGAACGAAGGGTGGAAAATTAGCCATATGATGTATCTCTTTCGGTGTAATGTTAGCAAAAGATGAAAGAAAATGTTGCAAATTTAAACAGTTTTTTCCCCGGATGAGACTTTGAAGTCATAAATGGGTTTTGGTTTTTGAGTAGCAAAAGGAATTTATTTTCGGAGATAATTTCGGAACAAATCATACAGAAGTTCTCTCAGAGTTCTCTGAATCATTTTTTTAAAAAAAAAGGAATTAAGATTTTTTGAAAGATTATTTTATCGCTCTTTTGGGTCCATTGAAATGCATTTTGGCACATGCATAACATCAATCCAGAGAATGAATATGAACTAAGCTCAGTCAAAACCAACTCGATTAAAAGATCACTTGAAATATTCCCCAGAAAACAAGCAGCCGGCAACCCATAAAACCAATCCATCATAAAATGCGCGAAACGACCCTGGGGAGGCGCCGCCATTGTAAATATGTACAATATTCGCATTCAGAAGAAGCAGCTAACACTTGGTGGTGCTTCTGTTGTGCAATTTTAAATCTTCCTTCTCATCCTCCCGATTAAAATTCCTCCTTTTCTGGGGATGGCTTTCAGTAAAACTTGCAGAGTCGAACGGGAAGCCAATAAACAGCAGCATCCCGATCTCAAAGTCAAGCTCAAGTTCAGCTTGTTTGCTAGTTTGCTCACCGGATTGATAATGGCCAACACGTTTTGAAATTCAAATAAAGAAGACTTATTTGAGAAAGATTAATCTACCGTTTTGATAGGTTTTAGAATGAAATGTCGATAACCTAAAATTTTTAGCAAACTTACATAATCATTAGAATTTGGAATTTTTACAGTCCTGAAAGATTTAACAGAATTCCTGAATTCACAGAATTTACAGATTTAACAGAATTCACAGAATTTACAGAATTTACAGAATTTATAGAATTTACAAAACCTACAGAATTTACAGAATTTACAGAATAAACAGAATTTACAGAATTAACAGAATTAACAGAATTAACAGAATTTACAGAAGTTACAGAATTTACAGAATTTACAGAATTTACAGAATTTACAGAATTTACAGAATTAACAGAATTTACAGAATTTACAGAATTTACAGAATTTACAGAATTTACAGAATTTACAAAATTTACTGAATTTACAGAATTAACAGAATTTACAGAATTTACAAAATTTACAAAATTTACAGAATTTACAGAATTTACAGAATTTACAGAATTTACAGAACTTACAGAATTTACAGAATTTACAGAATTTACAGAATTTACAGAATTTACAGAATTTACAGAATTTACAGAATTTACAGAATTTACAGAATTTACAGAATTTACAGAATTAACAGAATTTACAGAATTTACAGAATTTACAGAATTTACAGAATTTACAGAATTTACAGAATTTACAGAATTTACAGAATTTACAGAATTTACAGAATTTAAAGAATTTACAGAATTTACAGAATTTACAGAATTTACAGAATTTACAGAATTTACAGAATTTACAGAATTTACAGAATTTACAGAATTTACAGAATTTACAGAATTTACAGAATTTACAGAATTTACAGAATTTACAGAATTTACAGAATTTACAGAATTTACAGAATTTACAGAATTTACAGAATTTACAGAATTTACAGAATTTACTGAATTTACAGAATTTACAGAATTTACAGAATTTACAAAATTTACAGAATTTGCAGAATTTACAGAATCTACAGAGTTTACAGAATTTATAAACTTTACAGAATGTACAGAATTTACAGAATTTACAGAATTTACAGAATTTACAGAATTTAAGAAATTTACGGAATTTACAGAATTTACAGAATTTAAAGAATTTACAGAATTAACAGAATTTACAGAATTTACAGAATTTAAAGAATTTACAGAATTTACAGAATTTACAGAATTTACAGAATTTACAGAATTTACAGAATTTACAGAATTTACAGAATTTACAGAATTTACAGAATTTACAGAATTTACAGAATTTACAGAATTTACAGAATTTACAGAATTAACAGAATTTACAGAATTTACAGAATTTACAGAATTTACAGAATTTACAGAATTTACAGAATTTACAGAATTTACAGAATTTACAGAACTTACAGAATTTACCGAATTTACAGAATTTACAGAATTTACAGAATTTACAGAATTTACAGAATTTACAGAATTTACAGAATTTACAGAATTTACAGAATTTACAGAATTTACAGAATTTACAGAATTTACAGAATTTACAGAATTTACAGAATTTACAGAATTTACTGAATTTACAGAATTTACAGAATTTACAGAATTTACAGAATTTACAGAATTTACAGAATTTACAGAATTTACAGAATTTACAGAATTTACAGAATTTACAGAATTTACAGAATTTACAGAATTTACAGAATTTACAGAATTTACAGAATTTACAGAATTTACAGAATTTAAAGAATTTACAGGATTTACAGAATTTACAGAATAAACAGAATTTACAGAATTTACAAAATTTACAGAATCTACAGAATTTACAGAATTTACAGAATTTATAAAAAAAAAAAAAAAAAAACAGAATTTACAGAATTAACAGAATTTACAGAATTTACAGAATTTACAGAATTTACAGAATTTACAGAATTTACAGAATTTACAGAATTTACAGAATTTACAGAATTTTCAGAATTTACAGAATTTACAGAATTTACAGAATTTACAGAATTTACAGAATTTACAGAATTTACAGAATTTACAGAATTTACAGAATTTACAGAATTTACAGAATTTACAGAATTTACAGAATTTACAGAATTTAAAGAATTTACAGAATGTACAGAATTTACAGAATTTACAGAATTTACAGAATTTACAGAATTTACAGAATTTACAGAATTTAAAGAATTTACAGGATTTACATAATTTACAGAATAAACAGAATTTACAGAATTTACAAAATTTACAGAATCTACAGAATTTACAGAATTTACAGAATTTATTGAATTTGCAGAATCCACAGAATTTACAGAATTTACAGAATTTACAGAATTTACAGATTTACAGAATTTACAAAATTTACAGAATTTACAGAATTTACAGAATTCACAGAATTTACAAAATTTACAGAATTTACAGAATTTTCAGAATCTACAGAATTTACAGAATTTACAGAATTTAAAGAATTTACAGAATTTACTGAATTTACAGAATTTACAGAATTTACAGAATCTACAGAATTTACAGAATTTACCGAATTTATTGAATTTGCAGAATCCACAGAATTAACAGAATTTACAGAATTTACAGAATTTACAGATTTACAGAATTTACAAAATTTACAGAATTTACAGAATTTACAGAATTCACAGAATTTACAAAATTTACAGAATTTACAGAATTTACAGAATTTACAGAATTTACAGAATCTACAGAATTCACAGAATTTACAGAATTTACAGAATTTACAGAATTTACAGAATTTACAGAATTTACAGAATTTACAGAATTTACAGAATTTACAGAATTTACAGAATTTACAGAATTTACAGAATTTACAGAATTTACAGAATTTACAGATTTTACAGAATTTACAGAATTTACAGAAATTATAGAATTTACAGAATTTATAGAATTTATAGAATTGACAGGATTTACAGACTTTACAGACAAAAAAAGACAAAAATGACGAAAAAGACAAAAATGACAAAAATGTCAAAAATGACAAAAAAGACAAAAATGACAAAAATGACAAAAATGACAAAAATGACAAAAATGACAAAAATGACAAAAATGACAAAAATGACAAAAATGACAAAAATGAAAAAAATGACAAAAATGACAAAAATGACAAAAATGACAAAAATGACAAAAATGACAAAAATGACAAAAATGACAAAAATGACCAAAATGACAAAAATGACAAAAATGAGAAAAATGACAAAAATGACAAAAATGACAAAAATGACAAAAATGACAAAAATGACAAAAATGACAAAAATGACAAAAATGACAAAAATGACAAAAATGACAAAAATGACAAAAATGACAAAAATGACAAAAATGACAAAAATGACAAAAATGACAAAAATGACAAAAATGACAAAAATGACAAAAATGACAAAAATGACAAAAATGACAAAAATGACAAAAATGACAAAAATGACAAAAATGACAAAAATGACAAAAATGACAAAAATGACAAAAATGACAAAAATGACAAAAATGACAAAAATGACAAAAATGACAAAAATGACAAAAATGACAAAAATGACAAAAATGACAAAAATGACAAAAATGACAAAAGTGAAAAAAGTGAAAAAAATCATCAAAACGTAATATTCGTAATATTTTTTTTTATTTTTCCTTTAAAGTGCAATAAAACCCTACATTTTGAGTACAAAACATTTTTGTTCTGTTTACATAGCTCCGAAATAGACCCTTTTTTATGCGTCCAGATTTAACGTTATCCATACTTCAACCTACAAAAGTTACAAACATAAAATTATCTTTGTTTTGACATAAGAGTCTCGAAAATTTCCAATTTTAATGATGCTCTTTATTTCGGTGATTTATCGACTGAACAGATCGAAACATCCTTTCTTATATACATTGCGATTTTTAAGGAATGGTCTTTCTCTAACAGTTCAATCTTGGAAGAAGTCTATAGCTAGGAGGTCTCACTAGGAAAGTCTCTAGTAGACAGATTCCTGAAGGATGACAAACAATTTTCTTCTCAAAACGATGCACTTCCTTCTCTCAAAGATATCGACTGTTTTTTTTACAACAAATTATGTTTTCGCTGCTCTGCAGAAAAATAACGACAAAATTCGCTGAATTGCAATTGTTAGAATGGTTCATGATTTTAAAAATAACTTTGTCAGCAATTTTTATCAATCGTAATTCGATCATCAACGGATAAACTCAAGCTGCAAAAATCTGAACAATTTCGGAAACATTGTGAATCATCTCGCCCACCTCACCTCGGCCAGGCTCAATTGGCCGTTCCAAGAGTGCTCTCCAGGCGGATCCAATTATTGGTCTCACCTCACATGTTCGTTTCGTTTTCGTTTATTTTAATCCACCCCATCGCATCGTATCGAGGGGGGGAAACCGCAACACTCTACTTGGTCAACAAACTGAATTATAATAACTTCATGTCCCCAAACACATTTTCTTTCCTCTTTGCCTCCCCTTTTTAGCAAACAGTTTGGTGTGAAAAAAGAACCAAAAAATATAACCCAGAATACACACACTTTGAGTAGGACCAGACGAAAATCTGAAGGAAAAAAACCAACATTTCCCACTTGCTAACCGGAAGTTTTGGGTCGCCGAAGTGGTGTCTCGCTGTTTTTTTTGTGGTGGTTAAAAATAAAGGTGAAACGAAGCGGTAGCGGAAGTGTCAATCCGATGACGACGGTGTGATTCAGCGGGAGTGCAAAGATAGGTCAAGACCACACCACACCAGCAGACCGTGCTTGCGTACTTACTTACTTACGTTTACGAGAGCTGGTATCCGGTTCCGGTACAGCAGATACTTGGCTTGGCGAGAAGAAGAAGTAGAAGAAAAAAACTCCACCTTCTATCGTATCGTAGCATCAAGTCGTAAGCGCGCGAGTAATTGAGAGTGTCGACCGCCATTTGTCGGAAGCTAGGCTACGAGTGAGTGAGTGTGGGGAGGAAAAAATTCGGAGAAAAAAAACTCAACCCGGTGAAAGTGATTGAGCCGTTCACCGTTTTCCCCCTAACCTGCAATAAGTGGGGATTTTTTTGCTGCTGCTGCTGCTCCTGTTTCTGAAATGGAGCGAAAGAAACCGTGAAAGGCGAGAAAATTGCTGTACCAGCATTAATAGCAGCAAAAATAATAACAACAACAACATCACCATCAATCCCCAACATCCGGTAATTACTTTTGTACGTGTGTGAAGCCGGGCTGATGAGTTAGTGAGTACCTTCACCATACGTGAGGGAGTGAGAAAGTGCGTGTCTGTCAGTGTACTTTTCTTCCGGGGTGAAATTGGGAGTTTTTCGCCTCGCACTTTTTCCTGACGAAATCTTTGTTTTGGCGTGAATCAGGCGTCAGCCGTTGATAACGAAGTAGGCTGGCTGATAAATGACAGCCGTGTTTGGTGACTGTCAAAGCATTTTCGACCCCGTGCTGCTGCTGCTTGAAAGGAAAATTGAAGACTTCGTGGATTTTTTTTGGCAAATAATATTGTTAACTATTTGTGGAACAAGCTGTTGTTTAAGAGGTAAGTCAGAATAAGGAATCATTTTATTTTAAAATCAATTGATCATTTTTCGTCCTTAAATAAACCGCGTAAATTGAAGTTTACCAACATGTTGTTAAAAGTCCGCAATCCATTGATGTTTGAAGTACAGTGTATCATTTCGAAACAAAACTATTTTGCGTTGTTTTCGATTAGACTCTATATTATTTTACATTTCAGCTCTTGTAGCTCAAAAGGCGATAGAATCGAAAAGTTATTCTTTCTCTCCTTTATTTTGGCTGCATCTAATGCAAAATCATCACTCAAATTCGGAAACGCTTCCATCGCCTATGGGCCTTGATTTGCTCTTTGGTTTACTAGAAGGTTCTTCGTCAATTGTTTTTAGTGGCGCAGTTTATTTGGTTTTTGCATTATAATTTTTCAAATGCCAGCAAATAAAAATTCTAGAAATGAAATTTCGAGAACATGTGGGATTCCAACTTTTGAGCTCTTATTTTTAAGTACCGACGTAAGACTTTTACCACTTAGCAGTCTTGTAAAATTCACTTGCCTGACATTGCCAAACATTATGAAAAAATCTCAGTCAGCCAGTAATTTTCCGAGTGAAAGTGACAGAACAAACATATCAATTCAAGAAATATCAGCCTGTTGACATTTCTGTTAACATAGTTTTTCATAGCGCTACAAATGTACAAATCTACATTTGGTTTATGTTTTTTCTGGGATTTAAACGCTCTCGCGATATTCATCCCTTAAATAGAAATCTACAAATGCAGATATACTTTGACAAAAATGTTCGTTCACTGCTTGAATCTCTTGACACCGATATAGGTACGCCTGACTTCAGTTACCAACAAGCAGCAACATCGATCTCTACCAATAGTCGTTTAATGACAACTTATCAAAAAAATAAGCTCACCAAAAACTTTATGAAAAACATTCAACTTCTGTATATATTCTTGAATTGTAGGATTTCAATAAAAAAAAGTTTGAATAATGCCGGCGTAGATTAAAAATTGTAATAAGCACAAGATTAATTAATTAATGTTCAGTTTAGCTTATATATTCTCAAATTTTCGTTCTACTGTGGTATGAAGTTGAAGTTAGCCAAAATAGATAATAATTTCCAAACAATTTATTTGAACATTACATAAGCTTTTAGGATAAATTTGATTGATTAGTGACGACCAGGGCAGGGTCCGTTTTATTGTCAGTGACACAGGATCCCGATGTTTGTGCTTCTTCGGGAAGATCGGGAACTGAATCAGATTGTTTCGGAAAAATTTCGTCCTCTGAGGCCTTCTATTTTCTTTCTCAAATCTCCGATTTTTTCTACCAGTGGAGGTCGACGGCAATAACAATCCTAAAAATTATTTTTTTAAAACTGATGTTCAATTGTAAAAATGTAACCTACAATCATAAAAAAAAATACCTTTCACTCTTCTGTTATAGGGCCCATTTTATTTTGCCAGGCGATCTGGCGAACGTGGGGTGCCCGAGAAATTGGAGAACGGTTGCTATGAACCGACTGAATTTTAGGAATTATGTTCGTCAAGTTATGTCGTGAGACGGAATACTATGTAAATAAATAAAAAATTTATTTTGCCAGTGATGCTGAGAGCTTGCTAGGGTAACCACTTCCTGTGGGCTTCACCGACAAAAGTGTTTTAAAAATTCTAAAACCAGTGGATTTTTTCCGCTCGATGAAGGTATCGCTACCCGTCCGGATCCGTTACCAGAATTAGTTCACTTTTTATGTTTTGCAGTCCTACTAGCCACGATCACATCTCGTGAAGTGGTTAGTGAAAACCAGACTGCAACTGCGACTACAATTTAATGATCCGTGACTGCCTCATCCATGCATTCCTTTAAAAATAAGAAAATTCAAATTTTATCTACACAAATTTTGGTATACTACACACTTGAAAATGAATTATGTGCTCCGAGAATTTTCCGGCAAGATTTCGAGCACCTCCAGCACCAACATTGTTTTTGTGAGAATTTAAAAAAAAAGTAACATTTGATATTGACATTTTGAAATTTCAGTGGTCTCTCGAATGAACTGAGAAAGACACAGATGAACATTCAGAAGGAAGAACATCAATATGACAGTGATAGCTGAACTCTGTCGGTGCACTTTTTTTGATGATGAAATGTATAGAAAAAATACCAAAATAAACACGATAATGAAGCGTTTGTCTGATCAAAGTAGGTACCTTGAGAAAAGAAAGAATGTAGTAGTCAGAAAAATATTTTGACCAGGAGATTCTGTATTTTTCAATGTCAACGTGTTGAGTCGAATTTCTGCAACATTGCCACTTAACTAGTATCAAATCACATGCAATTTCCAATTTTTCAAAGAGGAAATATCGTACAAAATTGATTAAATTTTTTTGTAGGGCTTTTATTGAACTTTTGAGGAAAAATGCAAACAAACAAAAATTCCGGTTTTGATGACTTTAAAACTTTTTGTCAAATATTATCCATCAATTTTTGCACAGCGGCAAAATTAAACGAATTGGCCATTTTTTATACCACTTCAAATATGAAAAAACTATCTATTTGCTCTTCTTATACTTCGTCTAATCTGTATTGTAGGTGACTGCATCCTCCTTTTTCAATTTCCGCTACTTTTTTGCCCAATAATTCACTTTTTAGAGAACCTGATTGCAATTTGGTCGATCCAGCTGTTTCGAAATTAGAAATACTTGATTATTTTTGTTCCACTAAAACACGTTTTTACTGGAATAACAGCTAGCAAAATAAGACAAAAACATTGTAAAATCACCATAGAATTAAATCAAAAGGTAAATCGGTTAGTTGAGATTGTGGACTTTTTTAGGCTTTTCAAAACAGCGTAAACTAAAACTTTGTTAACGAAAATTATTTTTTTCTTCCGCATGAGCAGAGCATTGGAAAATCTTGATTTTTTTTTTGGCAAACGAACCTAGACAGACAAGCAGAAATGTTACAGGATTGAATAGCTGAAATTTGATTAGATTTGATTTTTTTCAAAAGTTTTGTTATCAATCAGTACTAGAGTGCCCCAAATAAATATATAATATATACTCCAACCTGGTTGAAAATGATCAATTTACAGTCCAAGTTGGCTACTTTCCTCGAAATAAGCGTTGAATTTTGTCTGGTTGTATTGAACTTTCTTTAAACGATTTCTTTTTTTAATCTACAAGAAAGAAACTCAAAAGTATTTAAATTCATTTTTTGTATTGTCATATTAAGTTCTAATGACGGATAGAAAAAGCTTGTAAAAATCGAAAATTCATATCATGGCTATTGTTGAAAAAAAAAAAAAAACGAACACAAACACACACAGGATCTCAATGAAACTTAATGATTCCCCTAAGAGATTCCTTTTAACTAGCGCTTAACATACAACTTTCGAGGAAATGATGACTACCAAAACTACCAACCTACATATGGTGTACTATGTATGTTATGGTGACATGGATTCAATCTCATGGCCGTTGGCTTAGAAGACTTGAAGGCTATCACCTACGCCACGGGCTGCTATTGGTTTTGGTTATCAATTCCCGTCACGTATAGTTATACTAATACCAAACATCTTTCATTATCGATCATTACCGTCAACTGGGGCATCATACAATACTTTTCAACTTCAGTGGCTTCTAAAAACTTATTGTCCACAGATAAATTATACCGCTACATCAAAAGTTTTAAGGTTGATGGGACATCAAATTAATGTAATTAGAAAAATTATTGGTTTCACCAGTAACTTTTGATTTTACAAAAACATGCGAGTTTCCTCCCTTCTAAGAAAAAGGGGTGAGTTCCAACAAACTTTGTTTTTAATGAAAAAACAAATGAAAATGAATTTAATTTTACATTTTTTCATTCAAAAAAAGTTTTTAAAGTTTTTAAAGAAAAAGCATAAGGATGCTGCATACATTTAGGGGTAAAAAATTCTTTTAATAATTCTTTTAGCTCGGGGATGAGCAACGCGTGGCCTGCGAATGTTTTCTGAAATTGATTTCAACTTCTCTATCTTTACTATAGATTATTTCTGAGAGTTATTAAGCAAACAGCAGCGAAATTATGTCCTCCATATTTGAGTTAAGATTATTTATGAAACTTTTGGGAACAGCCATACATTTTATACAAAATTGTTAAGAAAAAACTTCTCAAAAATATACACAGAACAGAAAAATTTAAACCAATAAATTTCGATAACGATTCAACATCAAACGTTAAGAAGACAGCGAAAGTCTAGCCATTAGTTTTCGCTAGAGACTTTGAAATGGAAGTACCACCGACTTTTAAGTCGTGAAAAGTTTTAAAAAATGTGCGCTTTTGTAATGATGCAAATGATGTCTCTTTTCAGAAGAACGAATAATGGCAAAGAAGTTCAAATCAGAAAAAAAAATAAAAATATGCATTAAAAAATAACCATAAAAATTTATTAATAGTAAGTGATTTCGGCTGGTGGTCCGACTCAAATTGAAAACGGTTTCCTTTTTCAGTCTATTTTTAATCAAAAATTGTTAGTTATTAAAGGTTGATGTTTATTTTAAATTTTTAATTGTATTGCTAATTATCCATAAACTTTTGCAAATTATCAATCAATGACCAATTTAGCAAAAAAGAGCGCACGGCGATTAGCCAGCATGAGTACATAAATAGTAAAAATAAAAAAAAAGAATCAGCGCTACTTTAAGTGCGGCCCACCGAAAAAAATTGAGCACAAATAAGGTTTTTACCAAATAATATCAAATTTTGAACAGTTAATAACAAGTTTTGGTGAAATTTCAGATATCACTACAGGCAAAAAATTTTCACTTAAAAAATAAGTGACATCGTTAGTAAATTCTCGCCAATCGTAATTTCATTTCTATTTTAAGTGATGGGTCAAGTGAATTCACTTAAGTGACCGGTCAAGTGAATTACAGTATGACGTTCGAGAATGAAATTGATCTGAATTTCTAAGTAAGTTTCTAGTTTATTATCTCTCGCTTTTTAAATAAAAAAAACATTTATTGAACACCATTTCGATTTCAAATACTTATTACATTACGCTTTCGCCATAAATTTATTGATTGGGAAATTCCATCGTAATCCCAAGGCAGATCGGTTACTGCGGATAGTGCGACTTCTAAAACTTCCCTGCTGCAAACCAGATAACCTGTCCAGTTAAACCCACAAGCTAAGACATGATAACACCTTTAAATACCTTTTTCTTACATCACGTTTGACACAAACTACCGTCAAAATCGCCTAGTAAATAATTGGAAAAATCCAAATCCAGCAAAAGCTTTAAACGCTGCTCTTTAGAATTTGCCATTTTGAACTCTGAAAATAAACACAATTACAACCCGACATTCACTTGAAATTCAAGTGATGGGGAAGTGAATATTTTTTCTCGCTTCAAATTCAAGTGACGACTGAAGTGAATATGGATGAATTCACTTAAAATTTAAGTGACTGCCAAGTGAAATGTATATGTCGCACTTGAATGGAAGAAAATCACTGGATCCTTGTTTTTAAGTGGAAAATCATGTGTATTTTAAGAGTGAATTTGGGTTCAGTGTAGTTCTGTTGCATAAAACGTTGCCAGGGATGCCATATGGCCATATTCCATGGTTACAATTTGTTCATATCATATTTTAATTATTAAGCTTTTCTATTTTTACTGATTGTAATTGAAGTAAGATTGTAATTCATGTTTCAATGAAAAAAAGTAAAAGAAAAAAGTAAAAGCCATGAAACTAGGATAGCTTTATTGTAAAAAGGTTTACCATTGCTTGGCTAATGCATCTGCAGGCAGCAAAATATTATACCTTCCATTAAATGCTACCGAAATTGTCTCAAACTATTGAGGGATGGTTTTTTTGCGGTTGCGGTTCATGCAAATGCTATTATTTACTTCGTACCGAACAACCGCGAGGGGTAACTGCAAAGTTCGGGATAAGATCAAAGTCGCAATAAAATGGTCTTCCCATGAAACTAGTAAGCAGATTAAAGGTAGCTTCATTGTAGAAAGGTACCATTGCTTGGCTGAGGCGATTACAGGAAGCACAACATTAGACCTTACAAATTGAATCCACCCTGCAAATGTATTTTATACCATCACCAGAGGTGCCAGGTCGTTTTGTCAAAAATCAGGAAACCGCGAAGAAAAAAATCAGGATTTTTCAGAACACCACTAAATTAGTCAAAATAACACGCAGTTCTAGTTCTGCTAAAATTGCATAACTAAAGGCGAAATAAAGTGCTAAAGACGCCTCGAATTATGCAACCGATGCGAAAATAACCTTGGCTGACCTGCAGTTAATATCGAAATACACAATTTAAATACTATTGAACCGAAGATTATCATTGGTTAAACTGGTTAAACTATTTTATTAAGTTCTCTTCATTTAACAAATAAATTTAGTTATAATGTAGGTATTTTTTAAAAATTAGGACAAATCAGGACATTTTAAGGGCCATTTTTAAAAAAATCAGGACAATTCAAGCGTTTTTAAAAAATCAGGTCGGCCTCTCGAAAATCAGGACAAATCCTGAAAAATCAGGACACCTGACACCCCTGACCAACACACTTTCCAACGGACAGGGCTGCCATGAGCCAGGATTTGTCTGTAAAATAAGATGTTTTAACGATTTTTCAGACATTTTTCACAAATTACTTTGCATAAATTTACACAGAAACCGCACATATTTAAATAACATCTACGTTTTTAAAAGAACTATATGTTTTTCTACATAATGACACTGAATAGTAAGAGATTGGATAAGAGGCAGAATCAAACATGCGTTTTGTCAACATTTGTATTCTTATTCACGTGAGAACCCTGGCGAAGGATATCGAAACAAAGCAACGCCACGTTGATGCGTGAAATGCGCATTAGACTGGTTCAGCTCATCTATTCGAGTATTTTTTACGAGCGATAAAAGTTTTTGCAAGAAAGTTTTTTTTTCTCGGAAATTGACGCTTCGTTATTCTAACATTTTTCTCACTTTATATTGGCTCGGACCTCTCGTTCCATAAAGCATTCTAACATTTTGTTGCTGTCATTTTGTTTTGTTGTTGTCATTTTGTTTTGTTGTTGCAAAAAAAAAAAAAATCAGCTGAATGCAAGTTATTGGGTTCAAATTTTTTGGAGTTAATATACAGTAATTCAACTAAAATTAGACTTCTCGACAATTTTCATTCAATCTGCAATATACCAAAAATGACGAAACACATTTTGTTGAAAATTCACTGAGAATTTATAAAAATGAAACAAACATGAGTCAAGTTTTAAAACTTATATGGAAGGAATCAGAATATGAGCGGGTTCGATTTTGTAGAATTTTGAACGAATTTATGTACAAGAAATCTACCAAATTCGATTTTTTATTGAAACTTGTATTGAGATCCAAACCAGAGACTCATGAATTCTGGTTAGTAGTTAGAGTAGTTATTGATTCCCATTCAGAGAATCTCTAAAAACTGGAGAAGTTTTAGTTTTCAAGGATCTTTCAGTGACCATTCTGTAGAGCAAAGCGTTTGGTCGTATGTGAGATATTGCAGTTTGAATGAAAGAAGTTCGAAAAAACTAATTTTTAAAGAATTTATGTATTTATGTGTCAACTACTTAAGAAAATGTTTAATGTCATCAGATAATAGAATCAAAAATAATCAAATCTTAACATATAAAATTTTGAAGAAACAATGTCATCGGAGTTGAACGTTAGATACGTGTAGAGTTGTAAATATTCTTGCGTGCACCCCAACTTCTGTTAAATTATGCACGGAACTGTTAGTAAATAATTAGTAAAACACCAACCACTTAGCTAAAAATGCCATCAATTCTTTGTTTATTTAAAACCATGCATTATAAGCAATGCTGAATCAAGTAATTTATTAATTTAAATAGACTTTTGCACTTATCTCCCAGCGCATTGAGTTCCTAGCTTCAATGAGGTCAAAATAATCAAAATTACTTTTTAATCAATTATGTTAATTCTCTATGAGTCCAACTGTGTTCAGCAAAAAATAGTAAAAATGAAACGGTCTAATTCCAATTATTGCAAAACGGTTTCTCATTCTTGTCGCAAAATTAAGACGAATTATGGGCGCAGAGCGATTCGATTTCAATAGAAAATTGAGAAATTTATACATATCCGATTAGTTTGAAATAATTTTTCTAATTTTATTTCAACGTTTTTCTGTTGGATTTTACGATTTTGATCGTTACAGGCATTGATAAGAAGCGTGAAAGCAAAGAAACACGTTGGGGGGTCTCAAAGTTTGTTTTTCAATATATCGGAGTGCGCCAATAGTTAATTCCACTTTGCGATTTTAAAATAAAATATCTCAAAAAAAAGTTTGAGAAGTAAAGAATTTGTGATAGAAAATAAATTCACAGGCGTAAGTTTATCATGTGAAGTAGCCAATTAAAGTGAGAAGTGATTTTTCGGCTCTAAGACGTGCATTCATGAATTAAGACGAATCAGAGGGATACGACGGAGGTTGGTACACCTACCCTAGATAAAGTTCAGATTTTCAGATAAAATATTATTATAGTTCAATATATTTTTTTTACAGAACTATTAAAAATCTGTGTTAAATGTTTAATTTTTAATTTTTTTTCACTTTGTATAGCAATAAAAAATTCATGCCATGTGTCAAATGCGAATTACCGATTTTGGATTTGAAACCGAAAATCAATTGCCCGTCTTATAAATCACCCATGTGTACATTTTCATCTCAATTTGATGAATAATAACGCCAATGTCCCAAAAAAAAGTGAACATAGTTTATATGGACAACCCCTTTTGCCGTTCCCTGATTATAAATTTGACACCAAAAATCTATTGCCGTCTATTAAAATACTTATGTGCAATTTTTTTCGCATAAATAGTCTTTAATATTCGCAAAAAAGGTTGAAAAATACCATTTGCCATCTCATTGTTTGGGGCTGCCCCATAGTGCCTGCGTAGGACCATCTTCTGACCGATGATACCCAATGTTTTAGCACACATAGTTGTTGTTAAAGACAGCAGCATGCCGATGCTTCTACTGGGCCTTTTTGGAGCTTAGGGTGGTTCAAATTGATCCATTTGTTCCAAAACAACAACCATCTATCTTGTTTGGAAACTTGGCATAGATTTGATTTAGTAGCTCAACTGTAAAATCCTTTTTGTTTTCTTTAATTTTTACACACATGCATGAATTGCTCTACAAATAAGGTTTTCTTAACGTAGAAGTTAGAATAATTTCGATAGTATTCTTTCCTTCGATTTTTTTTTTATTACATCTGACATTGTCAACTTTATTCAATTGATTTAAGTTTAATTATGATCCGTTCAAGCGGATGTAATCCGTTTTGGATGAGAGTCACATCGTTTATCCAATGAATTTTAATTGTTTCACACATTACTACGTGCAAATCGTCCATCATCTTTTTTTTTACACGAACCCATGCGTAGTTAGTTCACAACATTCGGAAAAGGCTCTCCTTTCATATTTAATGCCATAATTTCCATTATTTTTTTCTGTCTCTTCCGTAAATCTCCGCTTCCGCTTAAACTCCGCTCATCCATGGTTCGTTTCAATTCCGAGTTTCCGAATAAAAGGCGCACACACAAAAGCATGTGAAACAAGTGGAA
The DNA here is from genome assembly GCF_029784155.1 of Uranotaenia lowii. NCBI lineage: Eukaryota > Metazoa > Arthropoda > Insecta > Diptera > Culicidae > Uranotaenia > Uranotaenia lowii. The sequence goes on from NC_073692.1 coordinate 28,138,170, forward strand.
ATCCGCCAAGCCAGCCAGTCTGGTTGGTTTGGGGCCACTCGAAAATGATAAAATAAAAAAAACATAGAGACATTTTTCATCGTCCAATGCAACGCAATGGTGGTGGATCGCTATCTCTTTCTGTTACAGTGCTCCATTTTCGCGGCGCTACTGGAGTGCGCTGGATCAAGTGTTTTCCACTTTCCGGGTTCCCATTTTTGTCCATGTGTTGATGCATGTGCGTGTCCCTCGAATGATCCCGGTATTATCTGGAGCGAAAATTTCTCCGCGAGGGCTGTTCCTGTTTCAGATTTTGCCCCATTCAAAGCTCTGTAAGTCTGATGTTTTTTTTGGTTTTGTTCGCTCGACAAAAGACAATCGGGTAAGGGGGGATGAATGTCTCCGAGCAAGATTTTCACATAAGCAGCTGGATTGTGGGCCTGTGAACCGGGAGTTGAGACACAGTAGAAAATTTAACCTAATGATCCTTGAAAGGAACACCTGGAGTAAGACTTTTTAACAGAATCTCTCGAACATGTATCTAAATTAATAAAAAAAAATTAAACTACTTACACCGAGGTGTTTTTTCTCAGTGTATTCCACTTCGTATAATACAATATAAGAACACGACACAACTGAGCGCGAAAGTGACAGTTATGCACATTCCGTCTTCCGGCTTCCCGTTTTCCAGCGCAGGGCTCCGGTCGCAAAAGGCACTATAGAGCTGGATGGAAGTGCCTATATTTCGTTTTTATTATACGAGCGAATAATGAGGGCACACAATACGGGCGGGTGGAGAGAAAAAGCAAAAGAAGGAAAAACCTGTCCCAAAGGTGACGTCACGAGACACTCCCAGCCCCACTCCATCTCCAGGCTTCCTTAAACGTTGGAGTAGCTAATTATCGATCCGGGACTCCTCTAAGGAAAGGAACCGGGCAGAAAGTTTTCCTTCTTGGGGCCGCCGCTACCGTGAGCTTTTTGGGTCAAAACTTAAATGAAGCCGAACACACGGGAAGAAAAAAAATCCCAAAAAAGGGGTTTTGCTCAGGATTTTAATTAACTTTTGCGGCGGTGGCTGCCGGCAGGCTGAGTTTCGTTTGGGGCGGGATTCGATCTTTGTCGACGAGGATGATGTCAATTTAATGGAGTGAAATTGAGAGGAACATCAGTTGTTAATTGTTTGGGATCCCAAGATTCCAGTCCAGGTGCTACTGATCGAAGCTATATTAAGAAGAGAAAGTTGAGAAAATTTTGAGGAAGGCGCCGCCTTTGAACTTTTTATACAAGACGGATTGAAGTTTTACTTACACAGTCAATTAAGTGCGCTAATTTCATTGTTCAGTGCCAAGGGTGGGTCACTGGCAATTGATTTACAGCAGGAATTAATCTTTCATGGTATTTTTTTTGAGATTTAGTAAGTTTTATAGTTATTTTTTTTAACGTGGAAACCATAAGGCAATATTGTTTTCTTCCTCTTTTATTTTTTTAAGAATAAAATTGAAAGTTCATTACAATTTGGATTTTATTCAATCTAGGCGTTAGAGTTTTCTAAAAAATAAAAAATAAATGCATAATCATTTAAACTGATTGATGAATTAAATCGAATTGAAGAATATGTTTGAAATTTCCAGGAAATATCGACAACACTCTTCCATTTTTAAAACGAAATAATGCCAAAAACGTACTTCAGTTGCAGCCCTCAATTTGAGTTCGTAGCTACTGAAAATGCAGTTCAGCAGGCGAACTCGCTAAGTGATTTCAGTTCAACATACACAAAGAGGGCTCAATTTTTAGTCCATTAGGTCGATCTCAGTTTGCTCCTTCGTCGAAGGAAAAATAGGATTAGTTTTAGTTCAGAGTCCGAACTCCGTTTTGAACCATTGGAAGGAGGAAAAAGGGAAGTTAACTTTAAGTTCATCGAATCGAACCGTGTTTTGAACCTCGGTGTAACTTAATTTTGAGTTTGAAAAAAGGAGCGTGTAGGTTTGTTAAGAAGAAACCAGATGAAAATGTCAAGTGCAAATCACTAATTTTTTTTTATAGCGGTGGCTCCAGAGAGTGTAATAGTTCAATGTTGTTCAAAGGAATTCGTCATACTTTAACAATGTTTTACCACGTACGGATAGGTTTGCTTGAATATTTTTGAGTAAGGAAGGGATTTTTGTTGCTTTTTTCATTAGTTTTTCAATATGACTTTCAATATGACAATTTAAACAGCTAGTGGCTCCAGAGAGTTTTATCTTAAATTTCGTTGATATATTACTTCCAAACACAAGAAAAGCCCTTAGTTTTCAACTCTCTTGTAACGGAGATTTATTTTCTCGAGAAATATAACCCGAAATGTGAAGTAAGATATTTTCCATATAGTTTGCGGCTGCAGCCCGTGGCGTAGAGGATAGCCTTCAAGTCTTCTAAGCCAACGGACATAAGATCGAATTCTGTGAGCAGCTAGCATTTTTAGATGCTAGCCATCATTACATCGAAAGATGTATGCTCAGAGTTAAGAAAGGAATCTCTTCGAGGAAACATCAAGTTTCATTGAGATACTGTATGTATTTGTGATGGTTTTGAAAAAAATTAGCGAACCTTTGTTGTTTTGTTCAGTTGAAACAGTTTCCAGCAGCAAATTACAGCCCCACTTTCCTCAATTTTGGGTGCATCCGCACAGAACAAAGGTTAGAAAGTATGCAACCGAAATGTAAACTTTGCCAGGGTCATTTTAAATATTTTTGAAAATTTTGAGACTTTTGGAGAAATTTGTGACTTTTCTGCTTTGTGAATTTTGGATAACTTTCGAGATTTTTTAGATTTTTAGGACTTTTGGGAGTTTTTGTGATTTATGAGAATTTTCATTATTTGAGGTCTTTGGAGAATTTGTGTGACTTTCAAGACAGCTGTTACTTTTGTGACTTTTGAGCCTTTGAGGGACTTTTCTTAAAAGTCTCAAAAATCTTAAAACATTTTTGGGACTTATACGAATTAACCCTCATCCGTCCCTGAATTTTTTGACCATTACAGTCGCTGGAGTGTCAATTTGACACTACTGAAGAAAACCAATATATCTCTCTTGTATCCCAACCGATTTTTACAAAAAGTATAGTTTTGGAAACTACGTGATGTGACTGAAATATGCTTATCAGAACATATTCAGCTACAATATTTTTGTTTTCCGTTATTCAAAGTCTTGGAAAAAATTTGAAAAATCATGCTTTGGGAAAAAGACTGTACATCAGTTACGGAATGGTAAAAAAATTCACTTAGTGTCCTAGAAAGCTGAAGTTTGAAGCTACACGTTGAACAGAATAGGTAGGTATATATATTTTTTGATTTTTTTTAAGATCTTTACCAAAAATGTAAAAATGTGGTGTAAAACCGTACTTTTAAATCAATTAATCGTCAAAATTGATTGAACCACACAAGATAAATTTTGAAAAGAGGATGGGAAAGTTGACGTTATTTGGCAGATTTTTGCATCTTTAGATTTTTAAAATACCGAATACAGAATTATTAACGAATTTTCAAAAGTAGATGTTTTGCGAACCTTTGTCCATTTGCCTTTTCTCTGATTTTCTTAAATTTATATTCACCATAATGGTTATTTTATACCGATTACATTACAAGGTTTCCAAACCTATAAATTTTGTAAAAAGCGGTTGAGTGGGCTTTCGGGTGTGTCCATAAAAAAGTAATGATAAAATTAAAGATTTATTTGAGTGCACACGATAAAAGTTACAAGCCGCCAAACTTTTAAAAGTGTCATATTGAAACTCAAGAGATTTTTGAAATTTCGGTGGGTTAGAATATTTGAAATCCTTGTGGCCTTTGAGACTTTGGAGATTTTTTTAGAATTTTGAGGCTCTTGACTTGAGACTTTAGAGACTTGAAAGACTTTGTAGACATAGACAAATTTTGAGAATTTTAAACTTTTCAGATTTTTCACGTTTTGAAACTTTTGATTCTCTAGAAATTTTTAACTTTTCAAGCCCTTTAGACATTTTAGACTTTGAAGATAATGTTCTAGAACTTTTTACACATTTAGGACTTTGAAACTTTTGGGACTTTTGAGAATTTGAGACATTTTGGACTTTGAGATTTTAATGGTTTTCCAAACTTTTAAGACTTTCGCAATTTTTGAGACTTTTGAAGCTTTTAGGCCGTTGCGGCATACATTACCTACACTAAATAGTTAAACCTAAAAATAAGAAATTTGAATTATTACTGAATTACAAATTACCTCACCTAGAATTATACTCACCTTGGAACAAAATTAATATTTCACCTACATTATACTTTCCGTGTACACTTACCTTAAATACCTACACGCTAGAAATTATTGAACCATTTATGTTTCAAAAATAACCATTTTTGATCTTTTCCCGGGAAATGTCATTTTATGAGTTCTCCATGAGAAGTCATAAAATGACTTCTAGGGGAGAAGTTCGAATATGGTTGTTTTTCAACCGAATGAGTTTCTAGCGGAGAAGTTGAAAAAAGGTTATTCTTTAACCGGTTTTTTTTAAAGAGCTGCTGTGTAATTTGCAGATTTGGAAGAGTTTCTAGTACAATTTTCATTAAAATCTTCGGTTTCTATTCAGTATTCCTATTTATTTAAACAAATACACTATAGCATCAAAAGCCCCTCTCCTCCCACTACTACCAAATTAAAATAAAAAAATATATAACATAACGCGGAAGTGGCGATACGCCTTGATGACATTTTGTTGATGAAAGTGGTCAAAACATCAATGTCTTCAGTACTGTTCGTTCACGGGGGGGTGAGGTTTTTATTTTTGACTGGCGGGTATTTTTAAAGCAGTTTAGCCCGTTCCAGCTTCTTCCGGATGGTGAAATGGCAGTCGGAAGAGTATCTTGCATTTTCGCACCAATACCTAAAACAAAAATACTTTATTAGGTAACCAACCTTTCCATCCTTGGAAGGATTCAAAAGTATTCTAAGGAATGTTTAAACTTACCGGAAGTGTGATCCGGGTTCTCCTTTTAGGATATTTCAATATACCTGACAGTGCGAGGACCAGTTAGCAAGCGGCTGCGGTAGATTATAATTTAGGTGTTTCTATTAAAACTTCATGCGGGTTCATATCTCATCGGTATCCTGAAATTTAATTTTATTTGTTTATTGTGAGGTAGCAATTTGACTAATTTATATTAAAAGATGAATTTAGATGAATATTTAAATTAAAATATTTACCTTTGACAACCACCAATAGATTCGATGTGTTCCGACAAGGACCGATTTAATTTCGAACTCGATCTAGTTTCGCGGAATGATGATGTTTTGAAAAACGCGTTCGCCTGAAAATCGGCAATTTTCAAGATGGCTACGATGGGAAAACCAAATTATTCAAACATTTTGTGGTTAATGCTCAAGAACTTCAAAAATGGTTAAAATTTGAGAAGGAAAAATTCTTAAAAAATAACCATATTGGCAGTTTTTGGGCCAAAGCCATAAAATGGTTATTTTTCAACCGAAAATGTTTAAATGAAAATGAGCGTGTACTTACCTCGGTATTTACCATGAATTCTGTAATACTGGCATCCCTGAATTGAGAAATGTCAAAGTTAGGAAAAAACATGACACACAATAATTGAACACTCGTGGTGATAACAACCAAGAAAATTGTGCCAACATCGACCAACATTTTTCCCCGTAAAACGAGCGCCTGGAACCGATCCGAAGCTTCCAAAGCTGGAACCAGTCGTCGCCCGAGGAGAGGAAGTGACCGTAGCAGAAGCAGCAGAAATCTCAGGTGATTAACAAACAGAGACATTTGAAATTTTAAGCCTTTAAAGCACCTGCAACGGTTCAGGTCCAAATATTGGTTTTAGGTATACCAGTTTTAGCAAAATTTTAAATTTTGGAATCGGCTAAAACATGCGCTCCCCACCGGTGTGATAGCAAATTTAAAACGGGTACACTTTTATTGCAGACACTCAATAATTGAGAAGGAAAAAACTCATTTCAATAGAAAAATTGCTAAGTTATGAGTTTTACACCGTCATTATTCTACCAGGATTTCATTAACTTAAAGTCTTTTCAATGAAGTTTGATCGAAATAAATTGACGATTGAATACCTTTCTTTTTCCAATTGACTTCGATCGATTTCTTCCAGGCCGTAACGAAACCCCCTGTCGAGATGGTTCGGTTTTGACCATTTTGACTAGTTTCAACTTGCTTCATTGACAACGACCTGACTAGTTTCGACCAAAACATTGGCTCATTGAACAACTACCAGTTGGCAGAAACCGCAGTTGAAGTCGATTTTTATCTATGATTGAACGAAGCTTTAAAAGCCAAAATGACTATACGCAGCGAGAAAAAAAGCTTAATTGAAACAAAAAAAAAATCATTTTTCTTTTAAAAATTGGTTCATTTTGGGGTGCTGATTCCAAATATTAATTTAGTTCACCAGTTCTTGTTTTCGAGATACCTTTTGAAAATAGGTAAAAATTTATTATACATATTTGTGCTTTTGTTTGGGCCAACTAAAGAGACTGGCAAACATGCTTCTTTTATGTATTCTTAAGTAAAATTTTCATGATTATCAGTATAGTTTTGTAATGTAGTAGACGGCTTTTTTAGTCAGAAATTGAAAGGAATTTTTTGCTAAGAATCATGTCAGTTTATATCATATCATATTTCACGGTTTTTATATTAAAACTCTGAAATATGATATATTGTTCGTGTAGATAATAAATATTGTTAACAACTTTTGACAAAAATCTTTAATTTGCACTGATATTCAAATTATATTCAAATAAGAACAAACAAATTTATTTTATCTCATCGAAAAAGTATTAAAATTTACTTTTCGTTTATTTTTTTTTTCAAATTTTAGAACGCTGACTGGATTCACTAATTCGTCGAGCCCAAATGAAAAGCTTTTTATTTAATTATATTGAATCGAGAATAATGTGACATCTATTATTTATACTTGATATGGTTTTTATTAACATCTATTCTCAATTTATGTTACGTATAGGCTGGTTGAAACGAAAAAAAAAAACATTAAAATAATATCTCAAAAAGAAACAATTATCACACCCAATGTTACTCAAACATGTGTGAAAGAAATCATTGTTGGCTAAAATTTTCTCACCGTGAACTAAATCGGTCTGTCGGGTCTGTCGTATATTTTGAAATCCTGTTCCAAATTTGCATGAATTTGGAACAAAGGCGTATAACTGTTGGGAATTTTGAAATCGATAACTGTGCTAAAACAGCAATTTACGCCACCGGTGCCGGACGGACAGTTTTAGCGTGGTCGAAAACCGTGTTTTGCATCTACCGTTGGGACAGCCCTTAGAGACAATTGAGACATTAGAGATTATCGAGACTTTTAAGACAATCGGGAGTTTTGAGACTTTCACACTTTTGAGAATTTAGTAATTTTAGAGATATTTTAAACTTTAGTGTATTTTTTCGAGTGAAGTAGGCGTTGACGGAATCGGACGTAAAATATTTGCTCCGCGTGTGTCAAATTCGTAGTCGGGAAAATATATTTTGTTCATGTTGTTCAATAATAAGTGGAATCATTACACAGGCAGTTTCCAAAAATAGCGAAGCTGGTTCAACCTGTTAGGCCCTTGGATGCCGATGTTTCTCTTCCTGGAATGCGTTAGTGCGAGTGAGCTAGTCCAGTGGGGCTATGTGATGTTCTCCAGGCCTGGTGTGGCCTAGCAGTTACAGATCGCAGAAGTGTCTGCACAGTCCTTTATTGCAAAAATTGAAAGATACATGTAAGGCGGTGGGCTGAGGCTTTTAAAGAGTAAAACTTTCAATATAGCTTGATAAAAGAAATATCTTTAGAACTCTGCCTAGTTTACATTCGTTTCGTCACTGTTCAATAAAGGTTTTTTGTAAGAGTGATCAGAAGTTTCTTGAGAAAATTTATGAATTTCAGGAGCTTAGGAGTTGTGGTTTAAAGTGGTCAATCGCTTAACAAGGTGATATTCCATACCACATTACCCTTATCCCCAAACACTCAGCGTGAGATTTGTGGTGGGATGGCGTACAGTCAGTCTCCGTAAAACAAATCATCACATGTGCTGCACTTCCCTCCCCCTATCGACTACATGGGCTTGGCCGGCGTCGTTATTGGTTCATATTAAAGATTGATATTCTCAAAATTGGACAGTGAGAATGTGTTGCTTATTCCCCGCACCTTTCATTTGGTTCATTGTCCAATGTTGATTATCTCGAGCCAATCACGGAGTGCAACCATTATGCCATTGGCCAGGAGGGGCCGCAGGTGGACCGTAGTTGATAGCTCTCAAGCTCAATCTGGAATAAGTATTTCAGCTGGCATGGACTTTTGTTAACTACCCCAGATATTTAATGCGCAGTTTTTGAAAAATCCGAAGTTATATTGAGGTAAAATCTTCATGTTTAGCCGTATCCGTATTTAGTATTTTAGTTGCTTGGAATTGCTAGATTTCTCAGTTTTTTTTAGGAAAACTTCCCAACTTGAATTCTAACTGAACAAATTCAGAAGTGCTAAGCCTAACGATAACGACAGATTCATTTACGACATTTCGTTGATTTTATGCATCAAAATGTGTTGTTTTTTGTTTTATTTTTTTTTAAATAATAATTTTCGATTGGTGGCTCCTGAGAGTCAACTGTTAAATTTCCTTCCAGCATTGACCATCAGCATAACTTGATGGATCAAAGACACTGGATATGCTTGGATTTTTACTTCATTTTCTTCAGTTTTCATATAGTTCATACGACAGATTACACTCAAAGCTGCCAGAATGCGGGATTCCATCACAATCCTCATGTTAAAGTTGACAAACCGAATTAGCATAAAAACCAAATCTCCCGTGCCAGTAGCAGGCAGCAGCATCAGTGCGATGCGGTGACGCGTAATGCTTTTTGAACTTTCTCGTCTGCTCCCGCACATAAACATTGCTGTGCTGGGAAGACAACCGAGTAAAGAGTATTTATGTAACACGATTCTACGAGTAGTATCTTGTACAGTAGTAGGGCTCCTAAATAAGTAGAAGACCGACCGGACCAGTTTCTCATCTTTCCATCATCAGCATGGACCCATCTCGCACCCATCTGGTGTGTTACGGACGGGAAACGGATGTGCGGTCTAGCTGAAGCAAATCTTGTTTAAGTTGAGGCGGGTGGGCGGAGCAGGCCACGTGATTGCGAATTTCGTCCGCCTGGCTGCAAGACTACTGGAAACGAAATTACGGTACGTTGTCGTCGTCGTCGTCAGAGTCATCAACATGGGGGCCTTTTTTTTGCTTGGAGCGCGGAGGGCCTGCCTTAGCTCTGTCTCTTGGCCACCCAAAATCAAATTTGAAGGCGTGAATTTTGCCTCCCGTTCCAAGAATGCGGGTTCTTGTTGGCCGGATGTTGGTTGATGACGATGACGACGTAGTTATTGATGATGCTGGTGATGACGATGCAGCCTTCTCATCCTCCGCCCCAAAGTCAGATAACAATTTGAACTCTTGGCTTCTGGACCGAAACTGCAAGTGACATGGAAAATCTATCCCACTACGTGTAAATAGTTGAAAGTACTCTCGAAAACGAGCTTTCGAAAACATGCTACGAATAGTAAATTGTTCAAAATAGAAAAAAAACCGTTCCCATCCCACTTCAGCTGTGTGTAATGACAAATTTTCCCATTTCTCCACTCATGATGACCATCAGTCATGTTGCGCTCTCTGCTTCAACACATACACACACACGCGTCGCTCTGTTAAGATTGATTGCATTTAATCAGGCGGTAAATGAAAGAGGTCCCCTACATGTACGAGTATAAATGCATGTAACCTAGCATCATCGTCGTCGTCGTCGTCATCGTTGGTGGTTCCTAGCCACTACTTCAGAGAATTTATGCTGTGATTTGTCCTCACATAAACGTTGTTGGCGAGGAGCCGCTACATTGACCTGGTCCTCATGTCTGGGGCAGTTTATTGCTCGACGTTCGTTTACAGAGATGCATCTGGAACGGCCCGCAAAATTGGTCTACATGGGCATGTTCGGTGAATCACAGGTGGTCATTCGAGCCAGACAATCGTTGTGAAACATTAATTACCTTCTACAACCCGTAGACCATTGCGATTCAGTTGCTGGAAGCACTGATCGAAACGAGCGCTCTGCATTAAATAGTAATGAAACTTTAAATTAGAGCTATTTGTTTAAATTTTATAATTTACTGATTTGATTTAAAACTTTTAAAGCACAACTTAGATTAAAAAAAATTAGTGGTTTTAATTTAAAAAAAAAATAAAAAAAAAAAATAAATTTAATAAAGTGGTGGCTCCAGAGGGTGGTAGCGTTGAATTTACTTTTAAATTTCAAATTTAAGGCTTACAGAAAATTGTATTTTAACTTCTTATTATCTGTTCGTTATTGTGAAATCATGTCGTAGTAAAAAAATTTTTTGTGGCTCCAGAGAGAACCTTTTCAATTGTGGTGTAAATCTACTTGATTTAATAATTCTTGATTGAAATAAAAAAAAATCAATCGATTGCTTCTTTTCAGTCAAAAATCTTGATATCAATTGATCTTTTTTAGTTTTCTTATGTTAAATAGTTGATATTATGTTTATAGTTAGAATCAAGTTTCGTCTTGAAATGAGAAAAATAGAATCTAGACAAAAAATGAACAACAAAAGAAAATCAAGAAATGTTGGAAAAATATGGTTAAATTCAAAATAAAAAGAAAATGAAAAATACTTTGAATCCAGGAAAAAACCTATAAAAATGCAAAAAAATAAAAAGCAATAAATTATGAACAAAAATTAGGAAATAAAAGAAGAAATATCTGAGATAAATCAACAAAATAAAAAAAAATTAATTAGGAATGAGAAATTTGAGGATGGGAGTTTAGCGAGCATTGAAAGAGTTGATTATTTAGAGTTGAAAATAGAGAATTGAATAATGACGATTGAAAAAGAAAAGGTAAGAGTTGAAGGTTGAGAATTAAGTTTCCAAAAATAAAAAGTGTTATGTAATTGATCGTCGCTGTAATCATATTAATTTTTGCGGCTGAAAACCTCTCAAATAAAGATAAAAAAATATATATTAATTTTCATCTAAATTAGCATTTCGGCATATCATATTGCAAACTAAGTCGAATTTTCAGTAAGGAAGAGAATGAAACTTTGGACTTTTCAAAGCTTAAAAGCACTTCGGGTAGAATACACGAATAGATGTTGATAGTGTTAGCTAGGGCTTCGTATTATCGCCAGTTTTAAACTACCTGTGTAATTCCTCGCCCAGCAAAGAATTCTCCTACCGAAAGCGGTCTAGCTTTGAGCTTTGCAAATATAAGTTGCATATTCTTTCTCATTAAAAATTCTACAAAGTTTTCAACATAGTTTGCCGAAATGCCAATTAAGATTCAAATTAATAGAAATAAAAAGTTAAAACTGAGAAAAATATTAAAAGAGAGAAAAAGGCAAAACATGACACTGATGGGGAAAAGTTAATATATTAGAAAATGAGCAAGATAAGTCAAAAAGTAAAACTAATCAAAACGAAGCCAATGTAAAAATGGGAAAAATAAAAAAAATGAAATAAAAGAAAAAAATAATAAAAATAATTAAAAAATTTCAAATGTATGTATGTATGTAGATAATCCACCATGGGTGCACGGATTCACCGCAGTTTCGCCAACGTATGCGTTAATTTGCATCCTTTAGATTTTTAGTTCGGCCAACCTTCTATGCAAATCATCACATACCCGACACCATGGCTTCGTGTGAACTGACATGAAATGAAAATGTTTCGTGTAGGTGTATGTCTTACTTGTAGAACGAGCAAACTGTTTCGCAGCCGTATAAAATTCATAACATATTTAGAGTTAAGAATCTACGACAGGTATTCCGCATCCGTGTAGATACCTGCCCAGCTGGCAACTTTTTGTACGTTCTTATATAATATATTCAATCAATGAAATATTTGTATGGTAAAATAATCTTACCTTTTTACCTGTCTTACCTCTAGACACTCTCGGCTTACCTGTATCTGGAACCCACCTTGTTTAACTTTATAACCAGTTCACTTTCCGTCCCATCTAAAACAAACAATTTTTATATTATTACAAATAATCATCCCTCTATTCAATAAATAAAAAAAATGCTAGTAAACTATTGACTTATAATTGGGATGCGTTGAACACTAGGAAACTATAATTATACACATTATTTTTTCAATTATTTTTCAACACATTATTTAACGTATTTTATTTCCTGATTGTTTGTAAACTATCTGATTTATAAACTTTTCATTTTTAGGAGCTTTGCAACTTTTTTTTTTGCTATGTAAAACTGTTGGAACTTTTATTGGATTTTGAGCGAAACTGGATCAACGATAAAGCATTCGAGGCTCTAACCGTGAAATTATTTAATTATTTTTGAATTTATGTGATAAATATATTCAAGCAATATAATCTTATTTACTAAAACACGTATAATATTCAAGTTTTAACTTAAAATAGATTTCAGATTTGAAATATTTTCTGAACACTAGTTCTCATGCGCTCAATCCCTTTGTTTGATGCCCTGATGCATCCCACCAACCCCATAAAAACGTCAGTGGTATACAGTACAATTCATAATAATAATAAATAATAATTATAATAAATAATAATAATGATGAATAATACCAAGAACGAATAAAAAAAAAGGATAGATAATAATAATAATGATAATAATAGGGATTAAATATGATTATAATAATATAAGCGTTAAAAGTGAGATGATATATCTGATGAAATGATACTGTGAAATAAAAAAAATGACCAGATTTGAAATGGAAATCATTTGAAGCTTTTTTACTAAAAGATAAACATATATATGGACAATAACAAAACCCAGTGATAATAAAAATAATAATTGGTTATATGAGTAGTGAAATTTTCAACATACAACGTAAACCTGGCAGCATCGTTGATGAAATCTGAAATCAATTTTTAAAATGCATTCTATTGAGAACAGAAGCACTTTACAAAAATAAAAAAAGCATAACATAGGAATATTAAAATTGTGACTTAAGTGAATCTCGTGACAGAAATAGCAATCTGAAATAGTAATGTTATATGAAATAACAAATTCTAATATGAGAATGTTTATTAATCCACTACAATATTATATGAGAGTACAAAGAAATTAGAAACGCATCATTTGAAATATACATTTGAATAAGAAATATGATCGTTGCAACTGAGAGGCTTAAATAAACAATACGTGAAGTGAATACTTGGATATATAAAGACTTCAAAAACATCAATTCTGAAAATTACCACCTAGCTTTACTAGATTAGGCATTTAAAAAAACATCTGAATTTGCTGACAGACTATCCAAATATACAATTGCTACAAGACTAACAAAAAAATGTTAAACATATATATAAATAAAAGAAAATAACAACTTGCAATTCTGAAAAAGACCAACCATTAAAAAATAACATTTAATGGATCACTACGATCATCCGATGGCACCAAGTTTAATGATTTTGATAATTAAATGATGTTTGCTAAGATTATTCATTGCGGAACTATTATATGGGGCTCAATTGAAAGGTTTGCATCCGGCCACAACAAACACATTCTGAAAATCTAAAAATTAGAAAATAAAATCAACCAGCAAACAGATTTGTGTACAATATCTGAAAAATTCGGTAAGTTATTTGTAATTCATTAAATTTAATTTTTAATTAAAAACACAACTAATCCATTAATTAACCATTTGGTTCTGAAACAAGACCAATGCTAAATATTAATGAAAAATTAGACATTTAGATCTACACCTGTCCTTATTGAAATAAAGGTTTTTAGGTAAAAAATAAAATCAAGAAAATAATTTGAAAAAAAAAACAGAAATCAATACTTAAAATCTCAACTATAATGTGATTATGCTGTGGTTCGATTGAAATGTTAAAGTTTCACAATTAACACATATGCTACAATCAAGGTTGATGAATGATTCAATAAAACGAACGCCCATTCCTGTCATTCCACATAGGCAAGCCTTGAATAGATAAAGGGGAAAAACCAGCGCTGAAGTTTCTTTAAGTCACTCTAATTGAAAACTATTACAACACTACTTTAATAACAACGCCATGGGTCTAGAAAAATATTAATTGCACCTTTTCCTTAAATGTGACTCATTCAACACTTGGATTTTGATGTTCTCAATGACTTGAATTCCATCAACTCGTCGACTTAAATTTAATATGAATCATATTAAATCATTTACCTACCATTTAAGTTTCTACATAAAACCTTGGAAAATGATCAGGTTTCACCAATCTGCGGGCATGTCATTTCGTAGCTGAAAGATTATTGAATATCCGGTATCCAAAAATAATTATGTTTCACTGCTGTGCTGATTAAATCCGTTTGTTTTGATTTTAGTCGGGAAAATTATTTGTCGAAGTCCAAAGATAGTTTTTATAAAATACGAGAACTATGGTCTGGAAATATTGGTTATTTCAAAGCAAAGTTTTAACTTAAAATCATATAGTAACTAAAGCAAACATTTAAAAAATCTAATACTAAATCAATAAAGCTTTGCGCATAAATCGGTACAGATTACAACTAAAAATCTTTTCTTATCTTTGGTAGTTACACTATCTCTGGGTCAACATGTTTGTGGAAGGATGATCCCATGCAGCAAACAGAGAGCATAAATTTAATTTACACTGGAAAAAAAAATTTTGAACAAATCGATTATCTTAAAAAAATTTAAAAAAATAAATGTTTAATAAATTGAGCTAGGAAATTATTTGAATGATTGGTGTATTGTTATCTAAATTTCATTTTATATAGAATATTTTCTTTAATTTTGTGTTAGTTACCTGTTTCAGCTCAAAATTTTCAGGATAATGCATGCTTACAGTATTTTTTTTCTGCGTGTTTAACGTTCATACCTGGAAGGGTTGCTTCAAAGGCTGCATCCGATTTCTCATTTCGTACCTCCTGGCCGAAATTTGAAACTGTAAAAACTCACCAAATATTGCACTCCTTACTTAATCCAAACTTGGAGGCCAAACGAAAACTTCCCCTGATCATATTGAACACCTTTTTAAGATTAGATCGTACTGACTTCACACAATATTTGCAAAATAAAAGTCACCAAAAATTTACTGACACTACGAAGCAGTGATGCCAAACTCCCAGCCCCTAAAAATAATTAAAAAATTTCAAATATGACAAAAATGACCAATTGCAGAAAGTTATAGAAAAGTAAAGAAAATTTAGAAAAATGGCAAGCGGAAGAAATATGAAAAAAAAAACGAAAAATAGCAGAAATAAAAAAATTAAAAGAAAATATAATAAAGATGCAAAATATTACTGAACATTAAAAAAATTACAGGAAAAAATACAAAAAGTCAAAAAATAGGCAAAAAATTACCAAAAATGTTAAAAAATTACAAAAAATTGTCAAGAAAGAACGAAAATTACAGAAACATACAGAAAATATCAAAAATTAAGGAAAATAACAAAAAAAAAAAATTAAAAAATTACAAAAAAAAAAACGGGAAAAAGTAACAGAAAACTATAGAAAATTCAAGAAAATAACAGGAAATTACAGCAACTAACAATAAATTCCATAAAATAACTCAAAACACAGAAAATAACAGAAAACTGCAGATAATTAATTGAAATTACAGAAAAAATAGCCAAAAACAATGAATTACATCAAAATTCATAGAATAACAGAAAACAGACAGAGGATAACCGAAAATTACAAAATATTAATGAGAATCTCAGAAAAATAATGAAAAATTACAAAAAATGCAAAAAATAACAGATATCTACAGCAAACTACAAAAATTACAGAAAGTGACTGAAAATTACACAAAATTACAGTAAATAACAGAAAATGATAGAAAATTACAGAAAATTTAGAAAAATATACAAAGTAAAAGAAAATTATTTACAAAATACAGAAAACTACGGAAAACAAAAGAAAATAACAGAAAATGTAAAAACATCACAGAAAAATACATAAAATTACGAAACATGACAAAAATAACAGAAAATTACAGAAAATTGCAAAAGATTACAGAAAATTCCCGGACATTAGAAAAAATTGAAAGTATAACAGCAAATTATTGAAAATTACAAAAATGGCTAATGTTACGGAAAACTACAGAAAATTGCTAAAAATTACAGAAAATTACTAAAAATTACTTAAATTTAAAAAAAAATTAAAAATTATAACAAAAAATTTAAAAGAATTACAAAAAATTACAGAAAATTACAAAAAAAAACAAAAAAATTGCAAAACATTAAAAAATTTACAAAAAAAAACTCAAACAATTACAAAATAACAAAAAAATAACAAAATACTGAAAAGACATCACAAATTATATCGAAAAATTACAAAAAATATCAAAGAATCAGAAAATTACAAAAAATACAAAAATAGCTTAAAATTCCAAAAAACTATAAAAAAAATCTTATAATAATTGCAGAAATTTTAAGAAAATTACTGAAAACTACAAAATAAATGCAGAAAATTACAGACAATAAAAAAAATTCAAACAATTACAAAAATAAACAAAATTTTACAAAAAATTACAGGCAATCACTAAAAATTACAAAAAATAACAAAAAATTACAAAAAATTATAAAAAATTACAAAAAATTACAAAAAATTACAAAAATTACAAAAAATTACAAAAATAACAAAAAATTACAAAATATTACAAAAAATTACCTTAAATTACAAAAAATTACACATAATAACTGTTTTGGTACCGGAACACTTTCGGAACTAGATTTAGAACTCGCGATAAGTTTAAACTTAACTTAAAAAACACAACTTTATTTCGGTTTCGATTGGGGGTTTATTGGCGATATAGTCAACACGGCGGATTGGTTTGGACTGTTGTCTATCTCCTCAACTGTGTTTCACAAAAAGTGTCGAACAAGAGAACAAAATATAATCCAGAAACATTTCCTACACATAAAACACACAAGTACATTTTGTGTTAGTATTATCAGCTGAGCGTAAAAAAGCTTCTGTTCGAGCAGTTGAACAGAGCTTATATCCATCCGAAAGCCTTATTAGATCACTTTCGGATGGATCTGACTTTGACGTTTTGCGATGTTTTTCTCTGTCTTACTACTACTGTTGCATGGCGCGATTATACTCAAACATGCCGCCCGCCTTGAAATCTGATTTCAACATTTCTAATGGTACATGTTTACAATGATCAGATGCAGATGTGTGTAGTGAACACGAACTGTGTAAATTTCTGTACGATATTCTAACGGTAATTATTTCCTATTATGTTTTGCTCGCACTTTCTCTTATCTAATAATCTTCTACTGGTTTGTGTAAGTGTGTTTGAAGACGGCTAAATTCTACTGCATGAAGAGTGTGTTAAGTAATATCGTTGCTGCTGGAACAATCGTGCCGATTGCTGGACGAGATTTTCGACCGTTCTGTAGGGAATTGTTTTGCTGTCGACCGTTGTTGGTGATAAGATGGAACCAGCAGCTGCCGAGGTGAGTACCAAATGGATTTTAACCCGTGCAGTTTCTTAAAGCAACGCTAATTTCTGCCTGTTTATTCTTCTCGATAGCGACCACCATCAATATGATTTTGTTTTTCTCTTTCTCCCCCAGCGTGTGGAACCGATCAAGTTCAACAGTTTCGGCACTTCCGAAAGACCTGATAATGGGCTCTGTCCAACAATATGCAGAGATCCGATGGTGGTGCGATGCTTTTGTGCAGCTGATGTTATTAGGATATTGGAAGATGATCTAGGATGAAATTTGCTATGGTGAAGTACATAGATTCACACGGTGAGTAACACATAATCGACGTTTGATTCAATCAACTTAAGTACCCTTCAAATCGTAGATGCTGTTACTGATTTGACGACGATGGGAAAACCGAACCACTATCTAGTGGCCTCTATCTGGATCCATGAAGTGCTTAGTTGGCTCGATCAGCTTCGGATAGTTTGTAGTGGAGAATTAAATGCCAATGTTACTCCGGATCTACTCTGCGATGAGGTGTTGAGGAGCATTGCAGGATGGGCTGCACACAGCTGACTGTGCGAATGAATATGCGTTGAACGAACAGGAGAGGTTAATTTTCGATGGCCTTAGTTTCCTGGGACGAGGATGGCTGCCAAAGATCTGGCTGGATATTGGCTCTTGTCGACTGATGCCTTTCAGTGGGAAGTTTGGAGACATACGTTGTTCGGTGATCTTCACAGTGTCTAGTTAGCCAAAACAGATTTTTCCCGATGGATCGCGGCTTGACCTCAGCGGTGATGTTTCCCGATACGACGTTTGACCGGAACGAAATGGCCTGAAAGCAGCTAGTCTAGAACGGTGCCGACTAGCGCGCCTTCCTATCTGCCCGGTGATGCGTCCTGTAGTTCAGATGATGCTAAGCGCTGCCCGTACCTTGTTGGATGAGCTGCTCGGCCCGTGCGGTGATAGGTGAAGTGATCTGTGTGAAGGAAGTGCTTAATATTGAGAAAACACATAATATATAGGGGACTTCCCTGACTGCGGAGGCCCTGGGCCTCCGCATATGCTCCTACGACTTGCTGCGCCCTTCTTCTGAGAACGATGACATCCTCAACTGATCGTATAGCTCAAATGTAACAAGTTTGGCAAACTTTTAGCCAAGGATAGGTACTATGAGTGGAGCATAATAAAGCTGAGGTGGACTAACATGACTTCATTGCACGACATCCTTCATGATGCCTTTTTTCAGGGAGATCTTGAGGCTTAGCACGGTTGGCCAAATCTTTATGGCATGGTATGGAGGTTGACATAACTCGTTCTTGTAACGTGACGAAATGTTGTTCAGGCTTCAAATTTCCTTTATGCTTCTTCAATGATTCAATGCTTCAAACAGTAACCGACTTGGTTGGGGTTTGAATATTTCGAAGGTTTGAAAACTTAGAAAAGAATGGCTAGGGTTCTTTCAACGATGTAAGCTTTTCACACTCTAATTTTTCAGGCGATAGGGGGAACTTCGAGCAATATGGGTGTACTTAATCTGTATGGTTTGTTTCTTAAAACGGTATGGTGTGAACTTAACTGAAATATGCATTCAAACAGAGCCTTCAAGCCTTGATGCGAAACTTAATAAGGCACAGTGTATCTTAAAATGATTTGGGGTTTGAATAAGATTTAGTTTTACTTCAATTCCGTTTGATTGCTTAAAACGATTGGACTTAAGGGAGATCAAGATCACTTAACAAGTGCAAACTTAACTCGAATTCAACATCTGACAAAATCTGAATTTTTGTTCATGTTCAATCTACTGACACAAAACTGACTCATTCTTGGGCAGGGTACTGACAAACCGTTCTTCTTTATTTCTGACTGTGAATTCTTAAATGCACTTCGTGCTCTTGATGAGGCATGTTTCCAGCTCCTATAACCATGGGAGTTGCTTCTGGATTTCTTGAATAACAGACTAGGGTATGTGAAACGTTTTGCGAAGATTCGACCACTCGACCTGACACAATCCAACCAAAAACAGAGTTGTGAAGCATGGGACCATTCTTCGTGACTTTTCTTCGTTCATTCTTCAATAAATCCAAGTAATACTCGGCACCAATGACGACATCGACCCGCTTTGATTCGTGGAAGTAAGGATCAGCTAGCAAAGAGGAATCGGGAATCGACATGGGCGGAGGATGAAACGATGACGAAGGTAGCTGCAGCGTGAGTTTGGGCAACACAAAGAACTGCATAGTTTCTCGGAAACTAGATATTTTTGGTGAACGTGAGCAGACTTCAGAACGTATGGTTTTCGTTGACACTGACTCAGACGACCCAATACCCTGGACTGACAAAAACGTGGGTGTTTCTTCGAGCTTCAGCTTTCTCGAAAACTCTTCTGTTATCAAACAATGTTGCGAACAAGAGTCCAGCAGGGCTCTAGCAATCAGAGCGTTACCGTTGCGGTCTTTGATCTTGACAAGAGCGGTAGGGAGCAGCGTATTTGATGTAGGCTTAACAGGTAGTGCTACATAACTTTGGCTTGTGCTTGGCATAGATGAATTGATTTGTGTGTTACTGTTTGGTGAACTGTGTGTTGCATTTAGTGGTTGAGTGTGTGTTTCCGTAACTATTGGCATGGTTTGTTGTCTTTGCTGTTGATAAGCTTGCTGTGGATAAATATGGGTGCTTTCTTGATTAGTAGGTTGTGCATTTGACAGTTGACTGAGTCTCGGATTCGACGGATTTGGAACGGAGGATCGCGTAGCATGTAGCATAGTATGATGCCTTTGTTGACATAACCGACAACTGCTACGAGTGCAGTTCGTCGCAAAATGACCAGGCTGCAGACAATTCCGACAGACTCGACTTCGATTGGCGGCTTCAACGCGTTCTGAAATTTTCAATCGAAGGAATCTCTGACAATGAAACGGTGAATGCCATGTTTCATTGCAGAATGGACACTGGTTTGAGGACTTAACTGTTGTGTAACTCACTGACTGGCTTCTCGACTGATAATGATCGGGTATATTGTAGCGGGGTTCTTTCGTCGGGGCAACTGACTGTAGAACGGAGCAGTAGTTGCGCAGAAACTTCTTCATGTCCTCGTATTTTGGCACCTCTTTACTGTTGTGATGAGTTTCCCAGTTTCTCAGAGAGACAGGGTCTAGTCGCGTTTGCAGCATGTGCGCTAGAATGGTGCTCCAGCCATCAGTGTCTTCGCCGATCTTCTGCAGCATCATCAGATTTTTCTCGAATTCAGATATGAGATTGTTGATGCTCTCATACCCCCCTTTTTTTATCGGTTCTAGTGAAAACAGTGCGTCTAAGTACGCCTTCACTATCAGCTTCTTGTTTTCGTATCGTTCTGTCAAAATCTCCCAGGCGACAGCGTAATTGACGTCTGACAGTTCGATAGAGAGAACTTCCTCGAGAGCTTCGCCGCTTAATGATGATCTGAGGTATGAGAACTTCTCCATGGGTGCGAGTTGTCCGTTGTTGTGGATCAAATTTTGAAAACTGTCGCGGAATGAAACCCATTCGCGAAGTTTTCCACTGAAGCTGGGCAATCGGATTTCTGGCAGCTTAACTCTCGACCCCATGGAGGCATGGCCTTGGCTGTGTGAAGAATCTTCTACGTTCGGAGCTAGCTCGGGTTTGTTTTGAAGTTTTGACAGTGCACCCTTTAACTGGAAGAAACGTTCTTGGAAACTCAGCAGCAGCATGTCGTTTTCTTCCTCACGTTGGGCTTTAGCTTCATCTTTGGTGTCGCCGTAGAGCTCCTTGGCCTTCTTTTCTTCGCTTTCATACACAATCATCTCGAGTTTACTTCGCACTTCATGGAATTCACTGTACACAGGTTCTAAGGCCTCAAGCCTAGAACTAATCTGACACTCATCTCGTTCTGGATTATAATTCTGCACGAATCGGTCGACACTGTCCATGAGAAGCACTATTTGCCGTTCTCTTTTCTGCAACAACTTCAACTGAACATTTTTCGCCATTCTGATTGGAAATACTATCGACTTCTACCTTAAATTCAAACACTCTGACGCTTCAGAGCTGAAAAAGCAGCGATTCAACCCAAATTGGGGAAAACAAGAAACCAATTTCCAATTTCCAAAATATCTGACCAACTTGGACCAAATTTGTCCAAAACTGACGAATTTCTGACACAATACTGACGTAGGCGAATTTATTGTTGCAGTTCAGGAGTTTATTCTTAATTTCTGACAAAATATCGAACGAATTTCAATTTCTGACAAATCAGACACCCTTGGACCCGATTCGTCCAATACAGAATTACTTATAACTGACTCAGGCTTCGAGTTTCTGACGAATTCAAACTTGTACACCGAAAAAACTATTCACATGACCGCTACGTGAAAATGTACATAGATTTTTGCCACCCTGAAAATCATGTGGAATCTACGTGAATTTCAGGTAGCAAACAGAGCCCGCGTAGCGAGCAGAATTCACGTAATTTTCATATGGGTTGTATGTGAAAAGAACGTAGATAGAATGTGAAAGGGATTCGTACTGCTACATGCGATTCACGTAGATTTCATTAAAATATGGACGTTATGAGTTCTTTTCAGATGTTAGAAATAAAAAATCTGTTGATGTTGCAGGACATTTTATTATTTCAAATACAAGATACACTATTCATGTTCACTTAAGAATTTGCTTTTCACTTACTATTTTTAACAATACTTGCACTTCGCTTATTATTGAATTTCACTTACCTATATAAAAACATAGTTGCGACTTTGTATTTGGGTTGCTCCACAGTGATTGTCTGGCCGTCCTACCAATTCCAAATTCTGTAAAAAATAGCAGACTATTTAAATGACGAACACACAAACAAATTTTTAATACTCACATAAAATCAGCATCTCCATCACGTAGAATTTCTTTTTTTGTTAGCACCAACTGTTGGATCTACGCCATATTGGATACTGAATTCTTTCACATAGATTTTACGTGAATAAGTTATTCAGAGCTACGTGAACATCACATAGAACTAATCAAATCCTTTTGTACTTGGCGGATCAATGGATTTTCACGTAAATCGAATGTGTCTTTGTTTTGACAGGAAACGGCTATGTGAATTTCACGTACGGTTCAAGTGAATTTGTAATGGTTTCTAAGTGATTCATGTAAGTCAAGCAAAAATTCACATAACGAGCGCCTACGTGAAAATCCAGGTGAATTTAAAGTTTTCTTTTCGGCTGAGTGTACCTTCAGACACGCTTTGTTTTCTGACACAGGCTTAGTATTTGACAATTTTTCAGACGATTTGTTAACTGACTCAATTTCTAACAAGTTTCAGACCAAATTTCACTGACTTAATTTCTGACAATATTTCGGGCGAAATTTTCGACAATATTCAGACAAGATTTCTGACAAAAACTTAAATTTTGACTCAGATCCAATTCTGAAAAGTTTCAAACAAGATTCCAACAATATTCCAACAATATTCACTTAAGAATTCTTCTTCTTCTTCTTCTTCTTCTAACATCAACATGGCCAAAACTTGTATGCATCCTGGAAAATGAAAAACTTGCGTTCCTCATTTTTCTTTTCAACGTAGTATCTGATACATAGAACATGCATTGCAGATACTACTACGGCCAGGCCAACCATGTGATGAAAACGCAAAAGATACAGGAACAGGGGAGAGATGAAGCGTGGAGTTCCCTGCCAAACGCTTCTTATGATTATGTAGGGTTAGGTTTTAAAGTGATAATGTTTAAAATGTACAGTTGAAATCAGAAATAAAAACAAAAAAAAATGGATTGATCTCACCAGAAACTTCTTAGGTTGACGCTTATCCATGCAGGTTTGGGACGCTGATCTCTTCCATCAGTATTTTTTGAACCGGTGATTCCTGTTCTCCTACTCCGGTAAAATCCCATTCGCCACTTTTCACTTCGTACCCCAAATTTGTTCCCGAGTTCATAGCTAAAATCAACGTTCCTTGAAATGTACTTTTCCTTGAGATTTATCGGTCATTATGTGAAGACGCTCGACGCTCTCAGTACAAGGTTCTTCGTCTTTTCCAATCAGCTCTGGCACCGGCTCCAGCTGTTGCAGCGGCCAGTAGACAACATCCACCAATTTTGGCAATATATAATGCTTGTACACCTCAAAACATCAACATTTTTCAACACAAAAAAAAACATTTTATTAGTACATATATTTTTTCCAAGAGTTAAAATAAGCAACCAAAAAAATCACCAGACTTAAATAGTAAAACACTAAATTTTCCGAAATTTTTTCACAAAGTAAATAAAAATCACTCAAATTTTTCATCAACTTGCTGACCACTTTTTCAACAAACAAGAAGATGTCTCTAGATCCATACGTTTTCAAAATCAAACCACGCAAAATTGGAAAAAAAGACAATTCCCAATTGTGGGTGGGTCGGGTGCTTGCTTTTTCCAGTTAATTTCACTTTGTTTGAAAGAAAACTTAGAAATAATCTTAATTTATCCATTTTAATTCTCTTTTTCGGATAATTTTCCCTTAACGCAACGAAAATTGACACGAGCGAAAAACAATATTCACTTAAGAATTCCGACACAAACTGATTCAGACTTAATTCTGATAAGATCTCCGACTCAAACTTTATTTCTGACCATTCAGACTTAATTCTGACAAGTTTCTGACTCAAACTTGAATTCTTCAACAAACTTGTATTTTCTGACAAACTCAAACACCTTGGACCCAATCCGTCCAGTACTGAATAGTTCTGACCACAAAATCTGACTTGCACCTTTTGTGCTTCTGACTTGCACCTTAATGTGCTCTGACATGCACCTTATGTGCTTCTGACTTAGGGTATATGCACTTAAATTTGATCAACTCGACGTTCCATCCGATTCCATCCGATCGCGACGCGAATTTGTGAGACTAGCAACCCGATATTGACAGCAGCGAGTGGGCACAACCAATATGTAAAGCAAAGTAAAAATGCCAATAAGAAATCCAAGACCAATTATAGTTAACGGACAGGGCACACACTTCATGCAACTTAAAACAGCAATTCAATTTCAATTCTTTATTTTTATTTGCACTATTTTGGCCTCATGCACCAAGCCTTTTTCAATACTTCCTGCTCTTCCAAAAAAACTGCTCCTTCAGACGTTGCGTCGCTCGTTTGCTGGTTGTAAATCAGCTGTCCTCTGCTTCGCTGCTATTAGATCAGCTGTTCTGTGCTACGTTGTCCCACTTCAGGTAACTGCTTCACTTTAACAGTTGCTTCAGGTTTTTTCGCAATGGCTGACACTGTAGTCTGATGCACTTAAATGCATCCAAGCCAAGCGTCCAAATAATATGCACTCGCTTTGTTAGCGTTAACAATCACTTTGTCTTTATTGTTCACAATCGCTATGGCGATTTTGTGAGCCCAAAATGGTTCACACTTTTGAGCTTCACCGAACGGCGTTCTTCACTTAAACTGCTTAAAGTCCAATTATGTCCCGGAACCACTTTCCGGACGGTCATCCGGCTCGAAGGACCAAATGTTTTGGGACCGGAACACTATTCAGACTTCGATTTAGAAAACTCGCGACGATTTAGTTTTAACTTAAAAACGCACTTTATTTTTCGTTCCGATTGGGGGGTTTTATTTTGGCGATGTGTATACGGCGACGGATTGGTTTGGACTGTGTTGTGTACAAAATAGTGGAATGGGAGATTGTTTTACACTACAGAAGTCTTTCCTATTGACGCGATACATACAATAACAATTTGCGCAAGTATTGATTTTACAGAGGAACGAAAGCTTCTGTTCGAGCAGTGAACAGAGCTTATATCCATCCGAAAGCCCCTTTTAGATCACTTTCGGATGGATCTACTTTGACGTCTGCTGAACTGTTATACAAACTATACACTAACACATAATAATAGAACGGCACCAAAACATATGCCGCCCGCCTTGAAATGCTATTTCAATATATCAACTTCTTCTGTGTGAGTCATGTACCTAGAAACAATAATAACGGTACTTGTTTTCAGTATTCAGTTTTGGGTTCCACTATTCTAACGGTAAATATTTGGAACATGTATATTGATTTTGTGTTTCGTTTTGTTCACTAATTCGTATACGTTTTGTTTATCTCCTAATTTCCAGTGTAGTGTAGTGTGGGTAGTGTTGTTTTGCTGGGAGAACGCCGAACTGCAACCGCTCGCTGGGCTCGTTGTTATCGCAGTTTGGAGGATCTTGAAGTTGCTGCTGCATGCTGGCTAGGTGCTGCTACGATGATTTCGATCTGGATTTGCTAAGGTAAGATACTGAGATGCACATTATCCACAAAGTTCCGTAAAATCGAAAATGTGAAGATTCTTTCGGCGTTCTGGTTTTCCGGCTCGAAGGACCAAATGTTTTGGTACCGGAACACTTTCGGAACTAGATTTAGAACTCGCGATAAGTTTAAACTTAACTTAAAAAACACAACTTTATTTCGGTTTCGATTGGGGGTTTATTGGCGATGTAGTCAACACGGCGGATTGGTTTGGACTGTTGTCTATCTCCTCAACTGTGTTTCACAAAAAGTGTCGAACAAGAGAACAAAATATAATCCAGAAACATTTCCTACACATAAAACACACAAGTACATTTTGTGTTAGTATTATCAGCTGAGCGTAAAAAAGCTTCTGTTCGAGCAGTTGAACAGAGCTTATATCCATCCGAAAGCCTTATTAGATCACTTTCGGATGGATCTGACTTTGACGTTTTGCGATGTTTTTCTCTGTCTTACTACTACTGTTGCATGGCGCGATTATACTCAAACATGCATGCATGGCGCGATTATACTCAAACAATAACAAAAAATCACAAAAATTTACAAAAAATTACAAAAAATTACAAAAAATTACAAAAAATTTCAAAAAATTACAAAAAATTACAAAAAATTACAAAAAATTACAAAAAATTACAAAAAATTACAAAAAATTACAAAAAATTACAAAAAATTACAAAAAATTACAAAAAAAAACAAAAAATTACAAAAAATTACAAAACATTACAAAAAATTACAAAAAATAACAAAAAATAATAAAAAATTTCAAAAAATTACAAAAAAATACAAAAAATTACAAAAAAATACGAAAAAAATACAAAAAATTACAAAATTATACAAAAAAATATATAAAAAATTACAAAAAATTACAAAAACAAAAATACCAAAAAAAAATACAAAAAATGACAAAAAATTACAAAAAATTACAAAAAATTACAAAAAATAACAAAAAATTACAAAAAATTACAAAAAATTACAAAAAAATTCAAAAAATTACAAAAAAATACAAAAAATTACAAAAAATTACAAAAAATTACAAAAAATTACAAAAAATTACAAAAAATTACAAAAAATTACAAAAAATTACAAAAAATTACAAAAAATTACAAAAAATTACAAAAAATTACAAAAAATTACAAAAAATTACAAAAAATTACAAAAAATTACAAAAAATTACAAATATTACAAAAAATTACAAAAAATTACAAAAAATTACAAAAAATTACAAAAAATTACAAAAAATTACAAAAAATTACAAAAAATTACAAAAAATTATAAAAAATTACAAAAAGTTACAGAAAATTACAAAAAATTACAAAAAATTACAAAAAATAACAGAAAATTACAAAAAATTACAAAAAACTACAAAAAATTAAAAAAAATTACAAAAAATTACAAAAAATTACAAAAAATTACAAAAAATTACAAAAAATTACAAAAAATTACAAAAAATTACAAAAAATTACAAAAAATTACAAAAAATTACAAAAAATTACAAAAAATTACAAAAAATTACAAAAAATTACAAAAAATTACAAAAAATTACAAAAAATTACAAAAAATTACAAAAAATTACAAAAAATTACAAAAAATACATAAACTACATAAAATTACAAAAAATATCAAAACAGTACAATACATCACAAAAAATTACACAAAAATACCAAAAATTATAAAAAATGCAAAAAAATGCAAAAAATTACAAAAAAAACACAAAAACTTACAAAAATTACAAAAAATTTCAAAAAATTACAAAAAATACAAAATATTTCAAAAAAATTACAAAAAATTACAAAAATTTACAAAAAATTAAATAAAATTACTTAAAATTACAAAATGTACAAAAAATAACAAAAAAATGCATGAAATTATACAAAATTTATAAAAATGAAATTTTTTTTAAATTAACAGCAAATTACGGAAAATTATTGAAGATTGCAGAAAATTACAAAATTTACTACAGAAAATAACGAAAAATACAGAAAATTATAGAATTTTACAGAAAATTACAGAAAATTACAGAAAATTACTAAAAATTTCAGAAAATTACAGAAAATAACAGAAAATTTCAGATTATTACATGGAATAACAAAAATTACAGAATAATTTCAAAAAATCAAAGAAAAATTATAGAAAATTACAAAAAATTCCATAAAATTTCAAAAAATTATAATAAATATTCAAAAAATTAATTAAAATAAATTATTAAAAAATTAATTAAAATAACAAAAAATTACTAAAATTTACAAAAAATTATAAAAAAATTAAAAACAATACGAAAAACTTAAAAAATATATCAAAAATATATACAGAAAATAACAATAAATTATAACACATTACAAAAAGTTGCATAAACTCAAGAAAGAATACAAAAAAACTACAGAGAAATATTACAAAAATGGCCAAAAAATGCCAAAACGTTACAAAAAAATCACAAAAAAAAACAAAAAATACAAAAAATTACAAAAGTTATCAAAAAATACAAAAATTAACAATAAAAGTACAGAAAACAACATAAAAATACAAAATTGCAAAAAGTTACGAAAAAATTACAAAAAATTCCTAAAATTAACAAAAAATTTCATGAAAACCCAAAAATATTACACAAAAATTATATTGAAACTAGCTGACCCGGTAAACTTCGTTTTACCTTCTAAAGTATAAATCGCAATAAATGTTTAATTTCATCTACACGTCCTTAACTGCATTGTGCTCGCCAATAGATTCTTATGGAAATCGTAACAAATAAAGTTTAATTTGTATTGGGACCCCCTATCATCAAAAGTGAGATCCTTGAAACTATTATACAAACCATCTCTGACCCAAAAAACCCTCGGATACCAAATTTCACTTCATTCCGACCGACCATTCATACGTGATGTTATCACAAAGAAAACGCCTCCATTTTTATATATAAGATGTGAAGAAGAGATAACTTTGTATGGGGACCCCCCTTTCATAAAAAGTGAGATTCTTGAAACTATTATGCAAACCATCTCTGACCCGAAAAACCCTCGGATACCAAATTCCACTTCATTCCGACCGACCATTCATACGTGATGTTATCACAAAGAAAACGCCTCCATTTTTATATATAAGATGTGAAGAGATAATTTTGTATTGGGACCCCCTGTCATCAAAAGTGAGATCCTTGAAACTATTATACAAACCATCTCTGACCCAAAAAACCCTCGGATACCAAATTCCACTTCATTCCGACCGACCATTCATACGTGATGTTATCACAAAGAAAACGCCTCCATTTTTATATATAAGATTATAAAAAATTTCAAAAATTTACAAAAAAAATAAAAATTCACAGAAAATTACAATATATTACAAAAAAATACAAAAAAGCACAACAAAATGGAAATTTTTGAAAAATAACCAAAAATTAAATAAAATTAAAAAAATTACAAAAAATGCCAATAAAATTACAAAAAATTACATTTAATTGCATAAATAACAAACAACAACAAAATGTTATAAAAAATTGCAAAAATACAGAAGAAAACTGAAATTTTAAGGAAATACACAAAAATACGAGAAATAGATATTTAAGAAAAATGGAATGAAAAATTTGTTTATTGTACAAATCGAACAAATGTAATTGATAGTGAAATTTCGTTCAAAAACAAAAACAATAAGGCAATTGGAAAAGTATACAAAAATTTGAATATTTAGTTTAAAGAAAAACAAATTGAATTTACTAAAATTTAAAATAAAAGAAAAAAAAGAAAATTTCGAATGTTGGAAAAATTAATAAAATTTAAGAAAATAAGGAACATACATATTCCTTAAATTTAACAAGGTGTAAAAACGAAAACAATAGCATGTTTTCAAATAGTAGCATACAATGCGTATGCAAAATAAGAGAAATTTTGAACGATAAAAATATTAAAACAGTTAGAAAATTGAAAATATTGAAAAACTTAAAAAATAAAGTTTTTTAAACAGAAGCAAAAGCAGAATTAAGAAAAACGGAAAAATGCGAAGAATGGAAAACAAATATTAGAAACTAGAAAATAAGAATAACAGGAATTTATATTCACTTAGGACTTAGAATATAAACAGTTTTTAAAACGTGTTAAGAAATTTGAAAAAAAAAACACAAAATTCAAATAGAAAAAAAAACAAAAATAAGACAAATTTGAAAAAATTAAAAAAAATAAAGAAAAATTATAAAATTAAATCTATGGAAAAATCAAAATAAAAAATATTTGAAGCACGAAAAAAAAAGTAAAGTTTAACAGTTTAGAAAGCTTGAAACTTAAATGGCAAATTGAGTAAAACTGAAAAATAAACTGAAACGTAAACAGAAAAAAAAATACTTAAAAAATATTTTTACTGTTGATATAAAAAAATGGGAATTTTTATCTACTTTAGAAATATTACTTTGTTACTATAATAAGAAAAATGAATAAAAATAGAAATTTATTTTTTTTAAATACATTAATATGAATAATCACAGAAAAGTTTAATTTGAAAAATAATAGGGAGTGAAAAATACAAAAAATTGACAACGTCAAAAAATAAGATAAAAAAAATTAAATACAAAAAAAAGATAAAAATGAAAATTTCTTAAAAATAAATTATTTAATATAAATGAAAAAATAATTAAACTTAAAATCTAGAATGGAAAAAATCTTTTATGTAACGAACTGGAACAAACGATATAAATGAATATAATGCAAATAATTGTATGAATGGGAAAAAGTAATAGAAAAGAAATGGAAAAATTAAAAGAAAAACATCTAAAAAAATTAATAATTTCTAAACAATATGAAATTTGAACCGCTCTCTCAAATGTTCGTGAATTTTCACTCGCAAATTATCCATCCAAAATCAAGGCCAACTCCTCTTGTCTGAAAACTCGTGCGCCCTAATATTTACATTATTTAATTTTTATTTCGGTACATCTCTCGCGGGCGGGCGGTTCAAAATTCGCATCAATTCCACCAACGACGACGGTTGCTTGAGCGAGTTGCGGCTTTGTGATCAGATCGAGTGAGCAGGAGTAAACTGGGGCGGTGAGACGGAAGTCTTTCTTATTTCACTTATGATGAAGGCCGGTATTATTACGTTAGTTTCGGTTATTACGGCGAAAAGCATCGGCAATTGCAACTGACAGCGCTGTCATATTTGGAAAACGTTTAAATCTTCTCCAGACATGAACAAAAAAATCCCGCACGTCCGAAAATTGAGAACGGTGAAGAATTGTTTGGACGTGGATTTTTTTTACCCGTCCATTTTGTGCAAATAAATACCTACCGGCACATTTGACGTTTACATAAAACTTTTCACGTGCGGTTTTGGTTAATGTAAATAAAATTCCACGCAGCGCGTTCCCGAATACATACATATGTATGAACATTTTTGAGCCATATCGAATCCGTCAGCAGGTGAAAGACAGTGAGCTGAGCTATATGTATAACCTTCTATACGGTCTTCTTTCCTTATTTTCAGATGTACCCGTTTGAAGTTTGTTTTTGATTTTGGGGGGCTTATTGGAAAAGCAATTCACATATTCAAATCAGCCTCATCATCCTCGATCTATTGGGTGCTGCTGCATGACTAGGGACGGTTTTCGGATTGTTTTTGCCAAAGGCCGAATCACTTTGTAATCTCCCCGGATTACCGTTCATCGTTTTTTTGGGGCCTGGCCCTTTGATCGACTTTGATCGTAACTGAACCAGAATCAATGATTGGCATTAGCATATTTTTTTTTCGACTCCAAACAATTGTTGAAACCGATTGGCTCGAACGGCAATCGCAAAATAAACGAACGGACGACCAAATCCTTTTCAATCGTAATGGTTTAAGCTACTCATAGGCGAGGCTAAGGTATAGAAACTGAGGATGGAGGCAACGATAGCAGAATAAACAACCACTCCGGAAGTGACGTGTGCGGTGGATAGAAAAAAAAAACGCTAGAGCGAATCGACTTGCCGCATACAGTCAGCCAAGTCAGTCAGTCACATTGTGTCACATCAGCCAAGAGTCAATATTTTCCCATCAACTCAAGAGTAAACACAATTTTCAGGACCCCGAAGAGCTTCTGGGGCATCGAATCGACGGAATCTGACTTTGGCAAACCCATCGCCAAGCCATACTTGGAAGGGCAAAGTGGTACATAACACATAACGAAATTTGGATTCCATCGTGAGTGAGAGTAAACATCGATGGGAGGACGCCTTTTCAAAGGGAAAATCAAAGGAAAAGAAGTCTTCCTTCATCTACGAGAACTATGTAAATTTTCTCATATTTGTAATTCTTGTAATTTTTGTCATTTTTGTCACTTTTTCAATTTTAAGTCATTTTTGTAAATTGTATTTTTTGCATTTTTTTTTAATTTTTGTATATTTTGTCATCTTTGAAATTTTTGCCATTTTTGTAATTTTTGTCATATTTGTAATTTTTGTCATTTTTGTCATTTTTGTCATTTTTGTCATTTTTGTCATTTTTGTCATTTTTGTCATTTTTGTCATTTTTGTCATTTTTGTCATTTTTGTCATTTTTGTCATTTTTGTCATTTTTGTCATTTTTGTCATTTTTGTCATTTTTGTCATTTTTGTCATTTTTGTCATTTTTGTCATTTTTGTAATTTTTGTCATTTTTGTCATTTTTGTCATTTTTGTCATTTTTGTCATTTTTGTCATTTTTGTCATTTTTGTCATTTTTGTCATTTTTGTCATTTTTGTCATTTTTGTCATTTTTGTCATTTTTGTCATTTTTGTCATTTTTGTCATTTTTGTCATTTTTGTCATTTTTGTCATTTTTGTCATTTTTGTCATTTTTGTCATTTTTGTCATTTTTGTCATTTTTGTCATTTTTGTCATTTTTGTCATTTTTGTCATTTTTGTCATTTTTGTCATTTTTGTCATTTTTGTCATTTTTGTCATTTTTGTCATTTTGGTAATTTTTGTCATTTTGGTAATTTTTGTCACTTTTGTCATTTTTGTCATTTTTGTCATTTTTGTCATTTTTGTCATTTTTGTCATTTTTGTCATTTTTGTCATTTTTGTCATTTTTGTCATTTTTGTCATTTTTGTCATTTTTGTCATTTTTGTCATTTTTGTCATTTTTGTCATTTTTGTCATTTTTGTCATTTTTGTCATTTTTGTCATTTTTGTCATTTTTGTCATTTTTGTCATTTTTGTCATTTTTGTCATTTTTGTCATTTTTGTCATTTTTGTCATTTTTGTCATTTTTGTCATTTTTGTCATTTTTGTCATTTTTGTCATTTTTGTCATTTTTGTCATTTTTGTCATTTTTGTCATTTTTGTCATTTTTGTCATTTTTGTCATTTTTGTCATTTTTGTCATTTTTGTCATTTTTGTCATTTTTGTCATTTTTGTCATTTTTGTCATTTTTGTCATTTTTGTCATTTTTGTCATTTTTGTCATTTTTGTCATTTTTGTCATTTTTGTCATTTTTGTCATTTTTGTCATTTTTGTCATTTTTGTCATTTTTGTCATTTTTGTCATTTTTGTCATTTTTGTCATTTTTGTCATTTTTGTCATTTTTGTCATTTTTGTCATTTTTGTCATTTTTGTCATTTTTGTCATTTTTGTCATTTTTGTCATTTTTGTCATTTTTGTCATTTTTGTCATTTTTGGCATTTTTGTCATTTTGGTAATTTTTGTCATTTTGGTAATTTTTGTCATTTTGGTAATTTTTGTCACTTTTGTCATTTTTGTCATTTTTGTCATTTTTGTCATTTTTGTCATTTTTGTCATTTTTGTCATTTTTGGCATTTTTGTCATTTTTGTCATTTTTGTCATTTTTGTCATTTTTGTCATTTTTGTCATTTTTGTCATTTTTGTCATTTTTGTCATTTTTGTCATTTTTGTCATTTTTGTCATTTTTGTCATTTTTGTCATTTTTGTCATTTTTGTCATTTTTATCATTTTTATCATTTTTGTCATTTCTGTCATTTTTGTCAATTTTTTCAATTTTTTCAATTTTGTCATTTTTGTCATTTTTGTCAATTTTGTCATTTTTGTCATTTTTGTCATTTTTGTCATTTTTGTCATTTTTGCCATTTTTGTCATTTTTGTCATTTTTGTCATTTTTGTCATTTTTGTCATTTTTGTCATTTTTGTCATTTTTGTCATTTTTGTCATTTTTGTCATTTTTGTCATTTTTGTAATTTTTGTCATTTTTGTCATTTTTGTCATTTTTGTCATTTTTGTCATTTTTGTCATTTTTGTCATTTTTGTCATTTTTGTCATTTTTGTCATTTTTGTCATTTTTGTCATTTTTGTCATTTTTGTCATTTTTGTCATTTTTGTCATTTTTGTCATTTTTGTAATTTTTGTAATTTTTGTAATTTTTGTCATTTTTGTCATTTTTGTCATTTTTGTCATTTTTGTCATTTTTGTCATTTTTGTCATTTTTGTCATTTTTGTCATTTTTGTCATTTTTGTCATTTTTGTCATTTTTGTCATTTTTGTCATTTTTGTCATTTTTGTTATTTTTGTCATTTTTGTCATTTTTGTCATTTTTGTCATTTTTGTCATTTTTGTCATTTTTGTCATTTTTGTCATTTTTGTCATTTTTGTCATTTTTGTCATTTTTGTCATTTTTGTCATTTTTGTCATTTTTGTCATTTTTGTCATTTTTGTCATTTTTGTCATTTTTGTCATTTTTGTCATTTTTGTCATTTTTGTCATTTTTGTCATTTTTGTCATTTTTGTCATTTTTGTCATTTTTGTCATTTTTGTCATTTTTGTCATTTTTGTCATTTTTGTCATTTTTGTCATTTTTGTCATTTTTGTCATTTTTGTCATTTTTGTCATTTTTGTCATTTTTGTCATTTTTGTCATTTTTGTCATTTTTGTCATTTTTGTCATTTTTGTCATTTTTGTCATTTTTGTCATTTTTGTCATTTTTGTCATTTTTGTCATTTTTGTCATTTTTGTCATTTTTGTCATTTTTGTCATTTTGGTAATTTTTGTCATTTTGGTAATTTTTGTCATTTTTGTCACTTTTGTCATTTTTGTCATTTTTGTCATTTTTGTCATTTTTGTCATTTTTGTCATTTTTGGCATTTTTGTCATTTTTGTCATTTTTGTCATTTTTGTCATTTTTGTCATTTTTGTCATTTTTGTCATTTTTGTCATTTTTGTCATTTTTGTCATTTTTGTCATTTTTGTCATTTTTGTCATTTTTGTCATTTTTGTCATTTTTGTCATTTTTGTCATTTTTGTCATTTTTGTCATTTTTGTCATTTTTGTCATTTTTGTCATTTTTGTAATTTTTGTAATTTTTGTCATTTTTGTCATTTTTGTCATTTTTGTCATTTTTGTCATTTTTGTCATTTTTGTCATTTTTGTCATTTTTGTCATTTTTGTCATTTTTGTCATTTTTGTCATTTTTGTCATTTTTGTCATTTTTGTCATTTTTGTCATTTTTGTCATTTTTGTCATTTTTGTCATTTTTGTCATTTTTGTCATTTTTGTCATTTTTGTCATTTTTGTCATTTTTGTCATTTTTGTCATTTTTGTCATTTTTGTCATTTTTGTCATTTTTGTCATTTTTGTCATTTTTGTCATTTTTGTCATTTTTGTCATTTTGGTCATTTTTGTCATTTTTGTCATTTTTGTCATTTTTGTCATTTTTGTCATTTTTGTCATTTTTGTCATTTTTGTCATTTTTGTCATTTTTGTCATTTTTGTCATTTTTGTCATTTTTGTCATTTTTGTCATTTTTGTCATTTTTGTCATTTTTGTCATTTTTGTCATTTTTGTCATTTTTGTCATTTTTGCCATTTTTGCCATTTTTGTCATTTTTGTCATTTTTGTCATTTTTGTTATTTTTGTCATTTTTGTCATTTTTGTCATTTTTGTCATTTTTGTCATTTTTGTCATTTTTGTCATTTTTGTCATTTTTGTCATTTTTGTCATTTTTGTCATTTTTGTCATTTTTGTCATTTTTGTCATTTTTGTCATTTTTGTCATTTTTGTCATTTTTGTCATTTTTGTCATTTTTGTCATTTTTGTCATTTTTGTCATTTTTGTCATTTTTGTCATTTTTGTCATTTTTGTCATTTTTGTCATTTTTGTCATTTTTGTCATTTTTGTCATTTTTGTCATTTTTGTCATTTTTGTCATTTTTGTCATTTTTGTCATTTTTGTCATTTTTGTCATTTTTGTCATTTTTGTCATTTTTGTCATTTTTGTCATTTTTGTCATTTTTGTCATTTTTGTCATTTTTGTCATTTTTGTCATTTTTGTCATTTTTGTCATTTTTGTCATTTTTGTCATTTTTGTCATTTTTGTCATTTTTGTCATTTTTGTCATTTTTGTCATTTTTGTCATTTTTGTCATTTTTGTCATTTTTGTCATTTTTGTCATTTTTGTCATTTTTGTCATTTTTGTCATTTTTGTCATTTTTGTCATTTTTGTCATTTTTGTCATTTTTGTCATTTTTGTCATTTTTGTCATTTTTGTCATTTTTGTCATTTTTGTCATTTTTGTCATTTTTGTCATTTTTGTCATTTTTGTCATTTTTGTCATTTTTGTCATTTTTGTCATTTTTGTCATTTTTGTCATTTTTGTCATTTTTGTCATTTTTGTCATTATTGTCATTTTTGTCATTTTTGTCATTTTTGTCATTTTTGTCATTTTTGTCATTTTTGTCATTTTTGTCATTTTTGTCATTTTTGTCATTTTTGTCATTTTTGTCATTTTTGTCATTTTTGTCATTTTTGTCATTTTTGTCATTTTTGTCATTTTTGTCATTTTTGTCATTTTTGTCATTTTTGTCATTTTTGTCATTTTTGTCATTTTTGTCATTTTTGTCATTTTTGTCATTTTTGTCATTTTTGTCATTTTTGTCATTTTTGTCATTTTTGTCATTTTTGTCATTTTTGTCATTTTTGTCATTTTTGTCATTTTTGTCATTTTTGTCATTTTTGTCATTTTTGTCATTTTTGTCATTTTTGTCATTTTTGTCATTTTTGTCATTTTTGTCATTTTTGTCATTTTTGTCATTTTTGTCATCTTTGTCATTTTTGTCATTTTTGTCATTTTTGTCATTTTTGTCATTTTTGTCATTTTTGTCATTTTTGTCATTTTTGTCATTTTTGTCATTTTTGTCATTTTTGTCATTTTTGTCATTTTTGTCATTTTTGTCATTTTTGTCATTTTTGTCATTTTTGTCATTTTTGTCATTTTTGTCATTTTTGTCATTTTTGTCATTTTTGTCATTTTGGTCATTTTTGTCATTTTTGTCATTTTTGTCATTTTTGTCATTTTTGTCATTTTTGTCATTTTTGTCATTTTTGTCATTTTTGTCATTTTTGTCATTTTTGTCATTTTTGTCATTTTTGTCATTTTTGTCATTTTTGTCATTTTTGTCATTTTTGTCATTTTTGTCATTTTTGTCATTTTTGTCATTTTTGTCATTTTTGTCATTTTTGTCATTTTTGTCATTTTTGTCATTTTTGTCATTTTTGTCATTTTTGTCATTTTTGTCATTTTTGTCATTTTTGTCATTTTTGTCATTTTTGTCATTTTTGTCATTTTTGTCATTTTTGTCATTTTTGTCATTTTTGTCATTTTTGTCATTTTTGTCATTTTTGTCATTTTTGTCATTTTTGTCATTTTTGTCATTTTTGTCATTTTTGTCATTTTTGCTATTTTTGTTATTTTCGCCTTTTTTTATTTGTGTCTTTCTGTATTATTTTTTTCTCATTTTTTTCTCATTTTTGTTTTTTTTTGTCTCATTTTTGTCTTGTTTTTTTCCTCATTTTCGTTTCATTTTCGCCTCGTTTTGGCTTATTTTAGTCTCATTTTCGCCTTTATTTTGTCTGATTTTTGTCTGGTTTTTGTCTCATTTATGTCTCTTTTATTTCATATTTTCGTCTCATTTTCGTCTTATCTTTGTCTCATTTTTGTCTCATTTCTATCTCATTTTTGTCTTATTTTGTCTCATTTTTGTCTCATTTTTGTCTTATTTTTGTCTCATTTTTGTCTCATTTCTTCTCATTCTTGTTTCATTTTTGTCTAATTTTTGTCTTTTTTTGTCTTATTCTTGTCTCATTATTGTCTGATTATTGTCTCATTTTTGTCTTATTTTGGTCTCATTTTTTTCACATTTTTGTCTCATTTTCGTTTTATTTTTGTTCCATTTTTGTCTTATTTCGTCTAATTTTTGTTCAATTTTTGCCTCATTTTTTCGCATTATTCTCTCATTTTTGTATCATTTCTTCTCATTCTTGTCTTATTTTTGTTTTATTTTGGTCTCGTCTTAGTTTCCTTTTTGTTTAATTTTGTTTCATTCTTGGTTAGTTTTTGTCTCATTTTTGTCTTATTTTTGTCTTATTATTGTCTCATTTTTGTCTCATATTCGTCCCATTTTCGTCTTATTTTTGTCTCATTTTTGTCACTTTTGACTCTTTTTCCTGTTGAAAATAAAATCACACTCAAAAAATGACTAAATTATTCACCTGCCAGTACCAAACTCTCCAGCGAATTGCTGAGTACTTACACCAAAGTCATTATCAATGGGGGGAGTTGCTTCAAGCGGCTTGACAATAAATGGGCCCCCGGTAATTACACGCAGATATACTGACACCGTCGTCCGTTTTTATCGGATTAAGGCGCCTGTCATGATCAGCCACGATGGAAAAGTCGGCCAGCATTTGGCTCATCCATTTACACCGCCTGAACTGTTTGTATGTGATGGCAGTTTTTTTTCCTAGAGTGTGTATCTCTGGCCTTATCATATCTCCATCCCTTCATACATATTGTTCCATATTTCTGTCGATATCTCGCCGTCAGCCGAGTTAACAAGCGGGAAACGGGAACCGAAAACCGAAGGATGAGAAGCCGGAAGGTTCCCTCGGATAATTACTCCAGACATGACCCTCGTAAAGATAAACCAATCAAATTTGCTCTTATTCAACTGGAGGTACTTGGTTCGGGTTATTTTTTCTTGTTTCACGGCCATTAATTTGAACCCTATGGATGAACATTGGTTGGCAAGAGCGAGAAAATGAAATAAAATCCTACACTGTGAATGTCCTCCAGTCCAGCCCCGAGGACAACACCTCGGACCGTAAATTTTTGTTTCGCGAATTTATTACTGAAGGCCGGCCGGCACATTCGGTAGTCCTTCCTCTGATGCCAGGGATTTCTGGAGAATTTCTTTAGCGTGGATACGATGGGTCTATTCAATGACTAAGCACAGTCGCGAGGATGGCACAAAAATTAAAACATTTTCAAATAGAATTTTGATAAGGGTAAGGGGTAAGGGTAACACCCCTAATTAGGAATTCATTGGTTAAAATCCACAAGAAGTGCTTCAAGTTTCTATATGATCAGTGCTTCAAAAGACATAAATTTAAAAAAAAAACATGAGTTGAATGATATTTGTATAAAAAAGCTTTTAACTCCTATTAAACAAACGGTGGGCTAGAATGCACAGAACGGACCCAAGGGATGGTCAGAATTATACGGATTACGATGATTGAAATCGCAAATATTCAATTACCACCTTTAAGAAAAAAGTTATGGTCAAGCTTGCTAAATATTTGAATTTCTAAAATACACTTTTAAGAGCAAATCAAACGCTTACAAGTAGGCAATGTTAATAAATTTCTTAGCTGATAATGACCGCAATTTTTTGTACGATTCGAACATTGGTAATCCCACCAAAAACATACATTATTTTTCAAAAATGATTGGAAAGTTGACGTTATTTGGCATAATTTAGCATCTTTAGATTTTCAAAATGCGAAACATAGTAATCTAAGCGGAGATTGGGTACCCAACCCCGGTTGATGCTTTGGTCGCATGCAGACTGAGAAGGTGGCCGCACGCGTCTGTTCTCCAGGTCAGGGGCGGCTCAAACAGCGTATGTCTCGCAGCGAGCGGCTGAATTTACGAAA
Source organism: Uranotaenia lowii (assembly GCF_029784155.1). NCBI lineage: Eukaryota > Metazoa > Arthropoda > Insecta > Diptera > Culicidae > Uranotaenia > Uranotaenia lowii. The sequence continues at coordinate 28,177,827 of NC_073692.1, forward strand.
TGCGGCTCCCGCCAGCTAAGTCCAAGATGGCAGCCCCATCGCGGGATAGGGACTTTAGGCTAACAACCTACTGCTGCCGATGCATAAAATTGTTACGGAATCCGAAAGAAATGACCGACTTGGAACTTTGGCGACGACCTTTAGCATGAAAACACGGACACGAATTGGAACTTGGAACGTTTTAACCCTTGCCCAACAAGGCAAGCTGGCTCAACTTGCTAGAGAAGCTAGCCGCCTCAAACTTGAAATTCTGGGACTGAGCGAAGTCCGTTGGCCTAATACTGGAGAACACAAGACACAATCCGGGCAAGTCCTGCTTTACTCTGGCAAACGAGGAGAACATGCTACTCGGGAACGAGGAGTTGGTTTCCTGTTAAGCCCGCAGGCCCCAATAGATGGGAACCGATAAACGAAAGAATAATCGTAGCCAGATTTAGAACACGGGTTAGAAACCTTACAATGGTCCAGTGTTATGCGCCAACTGACGTTGCCGACTTGCAGGAGAAAGAGCAGTTTTACAGTCAACTGAACAGCGTGGTAGAGAAAATTCCGAAGGGTGACATTCAAATCCATTTGGGCGACTTCAACGCAAAGATTGGCTCCGACAATCAGGACCTTGAGCGCATCATGGGGCACCATGGCCTAGGACAGATGAGCGAAAACGGAGAGCTGTTTGTAGAATTTTGTGGCAACAACAGCATGGTGATCGGTGGATCGCTCTTCCCCCATCGACCAGCACATAAGGTCACTTGGGTATCCCGAGATGGCCGAACAGAAAATCAAATTGACCACATCTGCATCAGCCGAAAATGGAGAAGGAGCCTTCTTGATGTCCGCAACAAACGAAGCGCAGACATTGCATCTGACCATCACCTCGTCCTTGGCGAGATACGATTGAGAGTTGCGCGTATCCAACGGCGCGAGGAGAAAGTCGGGTGTCGATACGACGTCCGCCGGTTGGAGAATCCAGAGGTGAAAAGGGCATACCTACGTTAAACAGCTAGAATCCCCAGCCTCGGAATTGTCGACAGACGGAACAGTCGAGGAACAGTGGTGTGGAATCAAGAATGCCTTTAAAGGGTGATACGATGAAAATTTGGTCAAGGGAAAACGCGTGTAGATCGGTGAAATCGTTTATTTAAAAAATCAAATTAAATTTCTTTTTGAAGTTGCTGCTGCTCATCGTTAGCAGTTTTTTTTGGTCTACTTTAGGTTCTGCTTGACAATAGCCCAGTATTTCTCAACTGGGCGGAGCTCTGGCGTGTTGGGAGGGTTCTTGTCCTTGGGAACCACCTGCACGTTGTTGGCGGCGTACTACTCCATGGCCTTTTTACCGTAAGATGCCAAATCCGGCCAAAACGGTACGGAACAACCGTGTTTCTTCAGGAAAGGCAGCAGACGTTTATTCTAACACTCTAACACTCACGTAAATTTCTTGGTTGACAGTCCCGGAAGCTATGAAAATGCTGCTTTTCAAGCCACAGGTACAGATGGCTTGCCAAACCAGATATTTCTTCGCGAACTTTGACAGTTTCATGTGCTTGAAAATATCTGCTACCTTTCCCCATCCTTTTGTAGAATAAAACTCCTGTCCCGGAAGCTGCTTGTAGTCGGCTTTGACGTAGGTTTCGTCGTCCATTACTACGCAGTCAAACTTCGTCAGCAACTTTCAGCAATTTTGCCCGCTTTGCGTGCGAGTAGCTCGGATTTTCGCGATGCGCGAGCCAAATTTTGATACGCTGCTTTTCTTCCTTGGACGGCATTTTGACAACTGAAGAGTGAATTCCAAAATCAAATTGGAGCAACATTCTACACACACACACACCTTCAAAATGTGGAGTGTTCAGTTTTTTTAAATGCAAAATTGAAAGAAATACGTCAAGTTACGTACCAAATTTTGACCGTATCACCCTTTAATATCCGTCACGCGAACAGAAATCTATGACGATAGTCAAACTTTGTCAGTCTCTTAAAGTTTGACTAGAAGTCAAATAAGATCTGAAACGTGATGGTGAAGAAAAATCAGCAACCATGTCAACTGTGGTATTTGAATAATTTTTGCTCTGCTCTGATTACAATAACAGGTAGGCCATTGCGATTAACTTCACTTCAAAGCTCCGTGTATGTACTCAGCATACTTGCATACCAACAAAAATAGTTATGAGAATTTGGCAGTTTTATGTAGAATGGCAATCAAAATAATTAATTTTTCCGTCGATAGCCATTCGATTCTTTTGAAAAGGGCTTCAGATTAAAGTAGGCTTGCCAGATATTTTCAGAAAAAAGCGGGACATTTAAGAAAATCTTTTAACCCTACGTTTCATAAAGTAACAAATTTGCAACAATTAATGTATGGAAAAATGGAAAAATCGTATTTTATTTTAATTTTTTTTCGTGATGTACTCATCATTTTAAACTGTTTAAAATGATTTTTAAGGAAAAATAAAAAATCATGAAACGAAGGGTTAAAAACTTAATTGTGTAGCCAAACTTATACGTTTACCATCAGCCAAAGTTGTTCATAGAAAGTACACTAAGGTTTTTCTTTAACGCAGATTGATATTGCTCAGTTTTTCGTACAAGACTTCTACTTACACGGTTTTTTTTTTGCCATATGCACCGTTATTTTCTACGGTTCTCAAAAATTATCACGTTATTTGAGAGAAAATATTCCAAGTCGTACATGTAAATGGCGGATTGAATACCGCGAGTGCAATTTGTATAAAAATTATTTTATTTCGTAATTTGTTTAAACATTTGAAAACTCAAGAAAACTTTTATCTTTATATCCTTTGGACAATTGAGTCGAAGAAGGTTGTGCATAATATAAGGCAATTTAACTAAAATTCCGGCCAAAATGTTAATCTCTATTATTCTATAATCTATAATTATTTGGAACCAACTCGTACCATTTTTATTAATTGATTGATTTAACGTGCTTGTAATTTCCGAATTTGTAACACTCCTTTATTCGTTCGAAGTTGGGCGAGTTTTAAATTAATACGGGTACAATTCGATTACCAAATCATTATGAAATTGTTGTTTTTCTATCTTACGTTTAGTGGCTTTTCAATTCGCAACCTTTTGTCTGAAGTTTTCAGCTTTGTGCCTAAGTTTTTCACCTGAACTTTCAAAACGTACATTTAGAACGAGCTTCAATAAGTTCTCTAAATATTTCTCACCTTCGCTGGGTCCTTTGCCGTGCAATAAACTTGCGCACCACCGTATTATCAAGTTAGCGCTGTAGCCTACGTTCGAATAACGTTAAGTTTAAAAAAAGGTACAAATCTAGTTTCTGTTGGCCTACCTTAGCTGGGATGTAGTGAATATCACCTCTGCTCACTGCTGTACTAATGCACAAAGTTGTACACAAACGTTTGGCGATAAATTCAACTTTTAAAAAAAAGTTTTGCGTTCCGCAATTCCCCTATTGTGTTTGTTTACAATTTGTCTATGTTTTGCTTCTAGCTTTCCCGCTTAATTAGCAACTCTCTTTTCTCACTCTCTCATCGTCCCAATTTGAGAACTGTCATCTATATGAGTGCGTTCAATGCTGTCGGCACGTTAGGCCCGTTCAGTGACAGTGCTTCAAGAACACTCAACTGAATCAAAATCTTAGTGTAATGCTAAGAGCTTTAGATTTATTCAGTATTGTCTTATATAAACTACTAGCTGATTTTACCCGGCCTTGCTCGGGTTCATTTAAAATATAAATCAAAATGAGTCGTTGACTTCTAGAAATTATAGAAGCTTTGTATTCATAATAATAAAGAATTTGACCCATGTTTGGTCAAGTTAACTTTGTAAATTTTGTAAATCTTTTTAAAGCTTTGATTGAGATTATTAACTGCGTTTATCGTTTTCATAATATTGAAAAACTCTTAATTATGAGGTGACAATTTCCTATGTATGCTTATTCATCCTATCACGAAAAACATGTTAACCCACCCTTTTTTATGGAGATTTAATAGATTTGGCCTAATTTTTTATATTCAAATATTAAAACTGTTATTTTTTATCTTTCCCCTTTCCCATCTAATGAAAATCTCTACTGGAGTTTATACTACATTTTAAGATAGATGATCTCCCCGTACAATAGTATATTCACGTTTGATTTACTTAGAAATTTCTAAATAGACTTCTGAACCTTGTTGAAGACTCACTTTGAATGTCTCCAATTGTACGTGTCCTCTTTTTGCAGTTTACACTGTTTTATGATACTTTTTCCTGAATGTTGAAAGATCCGCTAAAAATCGTTCATTTTATAACTTTCAAAGGTGATGGGAAATATTAGAGAAACATTAGATATCAAAGAAAGTTAGAACATAAGCCGTAAATATAATAAATTTCTAGAAAAACATTCAACGGCTCACCGTAAAGAACTTGAATTTCCGCAATTTCCGCTTGTCCGCACTTCATGTTTCTCTAATACTTCCCATTACCTTAGAAAAAGAGGTCCAGGTTCAGGTATGAAGATGTACCAAGACAAATTCAAAACATAAGATTTCATTTTATAATGGTATGAAAATTCTGAGATCTATTTCAATTTGTCTATTCTTGGACACAATTATCTTATTCATTATTGAAAAGATTCGAAGAGCTGTCAATTTAACATCTCTTAGGTAACATTCGATTTAGGTTTTTTTAATGAAATTTTACCAATGAAATTGAATGGTATAAATCTAAAACCTCAGATTTTATTACATAAAGTTTCATGCGTTGGACTTGTTTTTTTTTCAAATACTGCATGTACAATTTTTTACCCTCATTTACATTCCTTGACGGCTATCAAAGCTATGAATTCGCAGTCTTCAGCTTATAACTCTGAATTCGAAAACTTTTTCTTTCTCTATGAGGATTTCCAATAATATGAAAATGGTTGGTTTTTAGAAGCTGGAATTTATAAAAAACGGTCATTGGTTTTCAGCATTCCGTTCAAATAGCTATTCAGCAGAAGAAGTCAATTCATTATGAAGATGAATCATTGCATTGACATTACATACTGCGTATTCTTGTAGACTCTCAATACCCTCCAGGAGCAGTGAGCAACACTTTGAAAACCACTGTTTTCATCAATATATTCGTAACATGCGAGTGTTATTTTTTCATCCATAATGTAGGCTCTTTATTTCATCCAAGAACCACGTGCTTGTGACCCGTGCTACAAACAGTAGAAAGAAAAAAGCCCGCCAAAAATTTCGCAATGAATTTTTCTAGCATCAGCAGGCTTTGATTAGCTATCCAGTACACGTGAACTCTGGATGGTCGTTTGCGTTTCTAAAGGCAGAAACACAATACAGCGTCGGTCGTCGCGTCACGTCAGCGGTCAACGCTGTCGATAAGTACTAAAACGCGGACGCGACGCACCCGACGATTTTTGCATCACAATTCAGCGTCAAGAGACATCTTAGATGATTTCTGCCTTAATGCCCAGCCCATGCATGGTGATGGTGAAAACAACCCCGCCAAAGGAAACTAAAAACGGTTGCAAAATGGGTGCCATGACTTTTGGTTCGTGGGAGAAAAAACGAAAGTTGTATGGGAGGGTCCCTTTTCTTAGGAGGGAGGGGCTCAAAACTATTACTAAAACCTTACCATGGTCCAAACACATAACTGTACCAAATTTCAGGCTGATCGGTTAAGCGGTGTAGATTTGTATAAGGTGCATACAAACAAACATATATAGTCCAACTCATCTTTATATATTAGATGAAAAAATACTTCTAATTTTGAGAAAAAGACGTATTTGAAAGATTTTCTGTTCATCACAGAATTCAAATTGAGACTAAAGTTTAATTTTTTTCCAGTTTTAGTCAGTAAAATTTGTAAAAGTTTTCCAAGAAAAAAGCGGGACATTTTGAGGAAAAGTCGGGACAGCGGGACATTCAACAAAAAAGCGGGACATGTCCCGCTTTTGCGGGACGGATGGCAACCCTAGATTAAAGGTTGTTTCTTCAATTATCGGAAACTATTTTTTGCATTGGATTTTCTGATCTGAACCATAAATAATGTGCATTCAAAAGAAATTTTCATCGCCGTCCCTGTTTTTTGAGAGCAAGCAATGAAATATTTTCTTCTGTCCTTGTAAAAATATTGATAAATGATCTGAAATACCTACTTCATGTTTCTGTGATAAAAAGTCAATTTGTTTGAATTTTTATTCAAATCGCACAAGAAAAATGCCACACTAGGCAAAAATATCACCAGATTTTAGTTTGAAATCGACAAAAATCCCATTGCATATTACTGTTAGAGATGTTGAAAAGCCATATTTTTCTCATAATTTCAATGCTTGTCAATTTTAAGAAAAATGTGATTTTCTGATAAATTCCATACATTTGCCAGTTTTTTCCATAACTATTTTTCGGGGCCTCCTACCAATACGTTGAAAGATATATATTTCAAAGTACTATGGATGCTCAACTCTGAATTTTTTATCGATTTTCTTTCAGCAGAATGAATATTCAAATAAAATATTTTTCTTGACTTTCGGTCTAGGTTTGATCTGTCTATAAGCTCTATCTGTAGGGCTAAGTTCTTAAACTAATTTCAAGTTCTACCCTTTTTTTAACTTGTCTTAAAATCTTAGCTTTCCTGACCTACATAAGTTAAAGTCGTAAAAACATAGAGAAAAAATTACATGGAGAAGAGAAACCGCTTGAAGAGGGTTCGATACCTTATCAAAACCTGACTTAAAATATGTAAACTAGACTGACCCGCACTCCCAAAATTGAACATAAACCACACCGACGAACGTCCACCCTCAGGGACGATAATTGGTCCCACAGGTACCTACTCAAATACGGGCTAGGAAATTGATAAAAAGATACCCCCTGCTAATGATGCATTTCGTCGAAGACGTTTAGGATCGATGATGATCGGGTGTCCTAAACAAAAAAAAAAACACTTCTTCTTTTCGTAAATTCCCCTCTTGAGAGATAACCAAAATTGAACCCGTCAGTTGGGGAAATTCAAGAGATAAATTGCCGGTTAAAGTGTTTCGCCACAATCGGGCGGCACGTGGAATGTGAGTTTTTTTTTTCTGTCGACAAACCGTTGCTAAATCCTTCTGTTCGAAAAAAGGAGGAAATTCAACACGCGAAGGCCCTTCTCGACCAAAATTCGGACATCGTTTCCGGAATGCCAAAGTACAGGACTCGGATAGCCGCACAGTCAAAACAAACGGGGGAAAACCTCCATCATGGGGAATTATTGACAGGCAAAAAAAAGAGGGAGGACGGGAGAAAAAAGAATTTCACTTTTGCTGGTTGATTCACACATACAACCCAACATGTTACACATACATACGCATCGAAAGATAAACAAGCGAGATTTTTATGGAGTCCGATCGACGGCCGCTGGTTTGGGTGATGGAAAACGAAATTCAATTTCGCGAGTTTATTCTAGCTTTCGAGCTAAACCAGATTAGGCAGACCTTTTTTGTTTGTTGCGATATTGAATTTGAGATTTTCCGACTAAAGTAATACACAGTTTCCATTGAATCGATTCTTATCAAAACATCAAATAGCTTTAACGTGTTTCACTTTTTTTTCAATAATGACCTCTTTCACCGGAAAATCAGCAAATTAAACCGAGATTACAGGCTTTTAATTCTAACGATAAAAGCCCTCAGACAGACTCCACTTCGAAAAAAAAAACTCCTCGCCAACGATTAATGGATAAACTTTCGGCACACCACACTAATGGACACTTCTGGACGGGACCATAATTTAAAAATTGCTCTCTCGGTCGCGATTCGTTTGTTTGTGTGCGAATTGAGTGGTTTTCGTCAGAGGTTTTTGGTTTGTAGTTGCGTTCCATTTTGCTTCTTTCATTATGATTCCAATTTATTTTCCGAAAACCATTTCGGACTGATAATTAGGAAAGTTCAGCCTTTTATGCTTTCAGGTGGAAATGAGTTTTTTTGTTTTGTTGTTTTCAATCAATCCCATGAGCGTGAAAAGAACGTGAACCAAAGGCTTTGAAAAACATAATCCTTATTCAATGATGTCATCAGTGTTCGGCATTAAAGCGCTAATCGCTAATTTGTCTATTCCGTTTTTGTTAAATAATTATCGTTTTAATTCAGTTTTTGACCAAACGTTTGTACTAACAGATAGACAAACTCCACCACAAGAAATCAGTCAAGAAAGAATGCTGATATATGGTTTTTTCTTGTGTCTGGCGTTAAATCGCTAATCGCTAATTAGTCCGCTACTTTTTTGCTGGCAAATTTATTTTATTATGGGATTGCTGTTGAAATAACGGATAAACAAACTCAGCAAGCCGGAATGCTGATAAATGCTATTTTCTGCAAGGTGATGGAGTTTTTTCAGCCGTAATTTTTCTAAAAATAAAGTTATAAAATAAATACATAAACAAAAATGTAGCGGACTAACTAGCGGATAGCGTTTTAATGCCGACCTCTGGATGTCATTGATGGAAATGATTTAAAGACTGATTAAAATTGAATGAATCTTAATCTTAATTTAAAAAAAAAAGTAGAAATAATTCAAACGGTTTCAAAAGTTCATAAAAAAAAACTTTGAAAAATTTGAATCATATGAAAAATTTGAGAAATTTTTAAAATTTTTGAAATTTTGGAAATTTTAAAATTTTTATAAATCATGAGAATTATAAATTTTTAAGACATTTAAGAAATTTTGGAGATTTTCGAAATTTTAGAAATTTTAGAAATTTTAAAAATTTTAGGAATTTTTAAAATTTTTAAATTTTAGAAATTTTAGAAATTTTAGAAATTTTAAAAATTTTAGAAGTTTTAGAAATTTTAAAAATTAAGAAAATTTTGGAAATTTTAAAAAATTTTAGATATTTTGAACATTTTAGAAATTTTAGAAATTTTAGAAATTTTAGAAATTTTAGAAATTTTAGAAATTTTAGAAATTTTAGAAATTTTAGAAATTTTAGAAATTTTAGAAATTTTAGAAATTTTAGAAATTTTAGAAATTTTAGAAATTTTAGAAATTTTAGAAATTTTAGAAATTTTAGAAATTTTTGAAATTTTAGAAATTTTAGAAATTTTAGAAATTTTAGAAACTTTAGAAATTTTAGAAATTTTAAAAATTCTAGAAATTTAAGAAATTTTAGAAATTTTAGAAATTTTAAAAATTTTAGAAATTTAAGAAATTTTAGAAATTTTAGAAATTTTAGAAATTTTAGAAATTTTAGAAATTTTAGAAATTTTTAAAATTTTTGAAATTTTAGAAATTTTAGAAATTTTAGAAATTTTAGAAATTTTAGAAATTTAAGAAATTTTTGAAATTTTTGAAATTTTAGAAATTTTAAAAATTTTAGAAGTTTTAGAAATTTTAGAAATTTTTGAAATTTTAAAAATTTTAGAAATTTTAGAAATTTTAGAAATTTTAGAAATTTTAGAAATTTTAGAAATTTTAGAAATTTTAGAAATTTTAGAAATTTTAGAAATTTTAGAAATTTTAGAAATTTTAGAAATTTTAGAAATTTTAGAAATTTTAGAAATTTTAGAAATTTTAGAAATTTTAGAAATTTTAGAAATTTTAGAAATTTTAGAAATTTTAGAAATTTTAGAAATTTTAGAAATTTTAGAAATTTTAGAAATTTTAGAAATTTTTGAAATTTTTGAAATTTTAGAAATTTAGAAATTTTAGAAATTTTAGAAATTTTAGAAATTTTAGAAATTTTAGAAATTTTAGAAATTTTAGAAATTTTAGAAATTTTAGAAATTTTAGAAATTTTAGAAATTTTTAAAATTTTTGAAATTTTAGAAATTTTAGAAATTTTAGAAATTTTAGAAATTTTAGAAATTTTAGAAATTTTTAAAATTTCAGAAATTTCAGAAATTTTATAAATTTAATAAATTTTAGAAATTTCAGAAATTTCAGAAATTTCAGAAATTTTATAAATTTAATAAATTTTAGAAATTTTAAAAATTTCAGAAATTTTAGAAATTTTAGATATTTTAGAAATTTTAGAAATTTTAGAAATTTTAGAAATTTTAGAAATTTTAGAAATTTTAGAAATTTGAGAAATTTTAGAAATTTTAGAAATTTTAGAAATTTTAGAAATTTTAGAAATTTTAGAAATTTTAGAAATTTTAGAAATTTTAGAAATTTTAGAAATTTTAGAAATTTTAGAAATTTTAGAAATTTTAGAAATTTTAGAAATTTTAGAAATTTTAGAAATTTTAGAAATTTTAGAAATTTTAGAAATTTTAGAAATTTTAGAAATTTTAAAAATTTTAGAAATTTTAGAAATTTTAGAAATTTTAGAAATTTTGGAAATTTTAGAAATTTTAGAAATTTTAGAAATTTTAGAAATTTTAGAAATTTTAGAAATTTTTGAAATTTTTGAAATTTTAGAAATTTTTGAAATTTTAGAAATTTTAGAAATTTTAGAAATTTTAGAAATTTTAGAAATTTTTGAAATTTTTGAAATTTTTGAAATTTTAGAAATTTTTGAAATTTTTGAAATTTTAGAAATTTTAGAAATTTTAGAAATTTTAGAAATTTTAGAAATTTTAGAAATTTTAGAAATTTTAGAAATTTTGGAAATTTTAGAAATTTTAGAAATTTTAGAAATTTTAGAAATTTTAGAAATTTTAGAAATTTTAGAAATTTTAGAAATTTTAGAAATTTTAGAAATTTTAGAAATTTAAGAAATTTTAGAAATTTTAGAAATTTTAGAAATTTTAGAAATTTTAGAAATTTTAGAAATTTTAGAAATTTTAGAAATTTTAGAAATTTTAGAAATTTTAGAAATTTTAGAAATTTTAGAAATTTCAGAAATTTTAGAAATTTTAGAAATTTTAGAAATTTTAGAAATTTTAGAAATTTTAGAAATTTTTGAAATTTTTGAAATTTTAGAAATTGAGAAATCTCAGAAATTTGAGAAATTTGAGAAATTTGAGAAATTTGAGAAATTTGAGAAATTTGAGAAATTTGAGAAATTTGAGAAATTTGAGAAATTTGAGAAATTTGAGATATTTGAGAAGTTTGAGAAATTTGAGAATTTTGAGAATTTTAGGAAATTTGGGAAATTTGAGATATTTGAGAAATTTGAGAAATATGAGAAATTTGAGAAATTTGAAATATTTGTGAAATTTGAGATATTTGAGAAATTTGAGAAATTTGAGAAATTTGAGAAATTTGAGAAATTTGAGAAATTTGAGAAATTTGAGATATTTGAGAAATTTGAGAAATTTAAGGAATTTGAGAAATTTGAGAAATTTTAGAAAATTAAGAAATTTGAAAAATTTGAGAAATTTGAAATATTTAAGAAATTTAAGAAATTTGAGATATTTGAAAAATTTGAGAACTTTGAGATTTTTGAAAAATTTTTGAAATTTGAAAAATATGAAAAATTTGAGTTTTTTGAGAAATTGGAGCAATTTGAGAAATAGAGAAATTTGAGAAATTTGAGTAATTTGAAAAATTTGAGAAATTTTAGAAATTTGAGAAATTTGAGAAATTTGAGAACTTTGAGAAATTTGAGAAATTTGAGATATTTGAGAAATTTGAGAAATTTTAGAAATTTGAGAAATTTAAGAAATTTGAGAAATTTGAGAAATTTAACAAATTTGAGAAATTTGAGAAATTTGAGAAATTTGAGAAATTTGAGAAATTTGAGAAATTTGAGAAATTTGAGAAATTTGAGAAATTTGAGAAATTTGAGAAATTTGAGAAATTTGAGAAATTTGAGAAATTTGAGAAATTTGAGAAATTTGAGAAATTTGAGAAATTTGAGAAATTTTAGAAATTTTAAAAATTTTAGAAATTTTAGAAATTTAGAAATTTTAGAAATTTTAAAAATTTTAGAAATTTGAGAAATTTTAGAAATTTTAGAAATTTTTAAAAATTTTAGAAATTTTATAAATGTCAGAAATTTTAGAAATTTTAAATTTTATAAATTTAATAAATTTTAGAAATTTTAAAAATTTTAGAAATTTTAGAAATTTTAGAAATTTTAGAAATTTTAGAAATTTTAGAAATTTAAGAAATTTTAGAAATTTTAGAAATTTTAGAAATTTTAGAAATTTTAGAAATTTTAGAAATTTTAGAAATTTTAGAAATTTTAGAAATTTTAGAAATTTTAGAAATTTTAGAAATTTTAGAAATTTTAGAAATTTTGGAAATTTTTAAAATTTTAGAAATTTTAGAAATTTTAGAAATTTTAGAAATTTTTGAAATTTTTGAAATTTTTGAAATTTTAGAAATTTTTGAAATTTTAGAAATTTTAGAAATTTTAGAAATTTTAGAAATTTTAGAAATTTTAGAAATTTTAGAAATTTTAGAAATTTTAGAAATTTTAGAAATTTTAGAAATTTTAGAAATTTTAGAAATTTTAGAAATTTTAGAAATTTTAGAAATTTAAGAAATTTTAGAAATTTTAGAAATTTTAGAAATTTTAGAAATTTTAGAAATTTTAGAAATTTTGGTAATTTTAGAAATTTTAGAAATTTTAGAAATTTTAGAAATTTTAGAAATTTTAGAAATTTTTGAAATTTTTGAAATTTTTGAAATTTTTGAAATTTTTGAAATTTTAGAAATTTAGAAATCTCAGAAATTTGAGAAATCTGAGAAATTTGAGAAATTTGAGAAATTTTAGAAATTTTAGAAATTTGAGAAATTTGAGATATTTGAGAAGTTTGAGAAATTTGAGAATTTTGAGAATTTTAGGAAATTTGGGAAATTTGAGATATTTGAGAAATTTGAGAAATATGAGAAATTTGAGAAATTTGAAATATTTGTGAAATTTGAGATATTTAAGAAATTTGAGACATTTGAGAAATTTGAGAAATTTGAGAAATTTGAGAAATTTGAGAAATTTGAGAAATTTGAGAAATTTGAGAAATTTGAGATATTTGAGAAATTTAAGGAATTTGAGAAATTTGATAAATTTTAGAAAATTAAGAAATTTGAACAATTTGAGAAATTTGAAATATTTAAGAAATTTAAGAAATTTGAGATATTTGAAAAATTTGAGAACTTTGAGATTTTTAAAAATTTTTGAAATTTGAAAAATATGAAAAATTTGAGTTTTTTGAGAAATTGGAGCAATTTGAGAAATAGAGAAATTTGAGAAATTTGAATAATTTGAGGAATTTGAAAAATTTGAGAATTTTAAGAAAATTTGAAAAAATTTGAGATATTTGAAAAATTTGAGAAATTTGAGAATTTTGAGAAATTTGAGGAATTTGAGGAATTTGAGAAATTTGAGAAATTTGAGAAATTTGAGAAATTTGAGAAATTTGAGAAATTTGAGAAATTTGAGAAATTTGAGAAATTTGAGAAATTTGAGAAATTTGAGAAATTTGAGAAATTTGAGAAATTTGAGAAATTTGAGAAATTTGAGAAATTTGAGAAATTTGAGAAATTTGAGAAATTTGAGAAATTTGAGAAATTTGAGAAATTTGAGAAATTTGAGAAATTTGAGAAATTTGAGAAATTTGAGAAATTTGAGAAATTTAAAAAATTTGAGAAATTTGAGAAATTTGAGAAATTTGAGAAATTTGAGAAATTTGAGAAATTTGAGAAATTTTAGAAATTTGAGAAATTTTAGAAATTTTAGAAATTTTAGAAATTTTAGAAATTTTAGAAATTTTAGAAATTTTAGAAATTTTAGAAATTTTAGAAATTTTAGAAATTTTAGAAATTTTAGAAATTTTAGAAATTTTAGAAATTTTAGAAATTTTAGAAATTTTAGAAATTTTAGAAATTTTAGAAATTTTAGAAATTTTAGAAATTTTAGAAATTTTAGAAATTTTAGAAATTTTAGAAATTTTAGAAATTTTAGAAATTTTAGAAATTTTAAAAATTTTAGAAATTTAGAAATTTTAGAAATTTTAGAAATTTTAAAAATTTTAGAAATTTTAGAAATTTTAGAAGTTTTAGAAATTTTAGAAATTTTAGAAATTTTAGAAATTTTAGAAATTTTAGAAATTTTAGAAATTTTAGAAATTTTAGAAATTTTAGAAATTTTAGAAATTTTAGAAATTTTAGAAATTTTAGAAACTTTAGAAATTTTAGAAATTTTAAAAATTCTAGAAATTTTAGAAATTTTAGAAATTTTAGAAATTTTAGAAATTTAAGAAATTTTAGAAATTTTAGAAATTTTAGAAATTTTAGAAATTTTAGAAATTTTAGAAATTTTAGAAATTTTAGAAATTTTAGAAATTTTAGAAATTTTAGAAATTTTAGAAATTTTAGAAAATTTAGAAATAAGAAATTTTAGAAATTCTAGATATTTAAGACATTTAAGAAATTTAAGAAATTTAAGAAATTTAAGAAATTTAAGAAATTTAAGAAATTTAAGAAATTTAAGAAATTTAAGAAATTTAAGAAATTTAAGAAATTTAAGAAATTTAAGAAATTTAAGAAATTTAAGAAATTTAAGAAATTTAAGAAATTTAAGAAATTTAAGAAATTTAAGAAATTTAAGAAATTTAAGAAATTTAAGAAATTTAAGAAATTTAAGAAATTTAAGAAATTTAAGAAATTTAAGAAATTTAAGAAATTTAAGAAATTTAAGAAATTTAAGAAATTTAAGAAATTTAAGAAATTTAAGAAATTTAAGAAATTTAAGAAATTTAAGAAATTTAAGAAATTTAAGAAATTTAAGAAATTTAAGAAATTTAAGAAATTTAAGAAATTTAAGAAATTTAAGAAATTTAAGAAATTTAAGAAATTTAAGAAATTTAAGAAATTTAAGAAATTTAAGAAATTTAAGAAATTTAAGAAATTTAAGAAATTTAAGAAATTTAAGAAATTTAAGAAATTTAAGATATTTAAGAAATTTAAGAAATTTAAGAAATTTAAGAAATTTAAGAAATTTAAGAAATTTAAGAAATTTAAGAAAGTTAAGAAATTTAAGAAATTTGAGAAATTTAGAAATTTGGGAAATTCTACAAATTTGAGAAATTTGACATATTTAAGAAATTTATGATATTTGACATATTTAAGAATTTTGAGAAATTTAAAAAAATTGAAAATTTAAAAAAATAGAGTTATTTCAAAAAATTGATAAATTTTAATAACTTGAGAATGTTAAAATATTCGAGAATTATAAAAAATGGTCTGTTTTGAAAACACGGATTTTCGAGCGATTGCTGTAGAGATTCTTAAGTTTAAACATCAATTTTTTTTAAAATAGTTATTGCATGAATTTTAATCTATATTTATTTTCTTTAGAAATTTTTACAATCTTTTATTTTCTCAATATTTCTTAAAATAATCAAATAATTTTTTGTTTTAGAAAAATACTTTCTCCGTTTTTTTCAAATTTATTCATTTTTATAATTTAATTTTTTTATGTTTTAAGTTATAATTTTTTTCTTTCATGAATCTATCCGACTATTTTTTGATGTCTGAAGTAATATTAGTTTAGAAAAATGATATGTTTTCCTAATTTTTGTTTTTGTTCTAGTTTTAAACGTTTTAAATAAATATTATTATTATAATATTAAATTTTGAAAACCTTAGACATTTCAATTTGTTTTTTGAAATATTTTTCCGAGAGCATCAGAAAGTTTTTGAATTTAATATAATCAGGATATTCTGTGCAATTTTTTTTCCTTTTTTTCTCGAAACTATTTTAGACTTCAATATAGTTTTTATAATATCGCCTTGCGAATGATTGATTGTCTCTTATACTCTTTTTTCTTCTCCTTCTTTTCAGGTGAGTTAACAATAGACGCCGTCAACCATCAACATTGCAGACGAAGTAAGATTTTTTTTTTGTTCTCAAAACATTTGAATAATCACCTAAATAATATGATTTTCCAAAGATTCTGCTCATGTTGTAAAAATAATATATCATTACATGACTGAAAAAGTGTGCAACGAATAAAAAATACTTATAACAAAGTAAAATTATTTCTTGTAGTCAACGATATATAACTTTTTTTTAAATTTTTTAATTAAATACCTATTACATTAATACCTTCATTTTCTCCATAGTAAGTTTTTCGATTAGACGCACAGTTTTTAAAATACACGCGTATGTAACCGCCCGGATTCTTAATGATCATAGCCTTATATCTGAGACCAAACTCCTGTTAAGAAAATGGTTGATTCAAACTTTGACGACTTCTCCATCAAAAATAACATCTTGATTGGCACATTTCCTACGATTAAGATAGTCAGTCAAAGATATCATTGTAGCTTTGGAAATCATCTTTCTGTCTAAAAAAATCATTTTTATCTTTCAAATCAATTTTTTCCATATCTATGCAAAAAAAAATCGAAAAGAAGCCCTTTTTGAAAAATGTTGTTTATCCATGGAGCAGTACAACCTATCAAAACAGCTCAGAGTAAATCAATCATCTACAAAAAGGCTGACCAAGAAAGTTATTTTTAGAAACACGTATCCAATCGGTTTTGCACAACGTTGCAGCTTCTGCACCGAGACTGAATTTAAATCTCCAACGATGCTGACATCTTAAAGCCAGCCACCACAACAATCCTTAACACAATCCAATATGTAGACAAAATAGCAGATTGCACACGTGCTTCATAGTAGGAATGCACATCTTAGCTCCAGCGTCATAAAAAGCACTGAAAAAAAATCTTGAAACTAACTGTAACTGTTAGTTATTTTGTCAATAAACCTGTTAGAAACTTTTGAAATCCATAAGTGTAATCGAAAAATCAACTTTGCTTTGAATTTTATTGAATTTGTTTCGAAAGTTCAGTTATGTTACCCAAAATCAGTAAGATTTTTTCAGTGTTCTACAAACATTGGAAAAAATTCAAGCTGATGTTTTGCATCGGCAAGGACATACCGAAAAAAAAAATGGATGGCGACAACATAAACCAAACTCGCGTCCCGCCAAGACTCAGCCAGCGACAGCAATCTTCGTAATCAAAACGCATAAAAGTGAGGTTGCCTGTATGTGCCCCCATCTCATACATACATACATGTAGCTAGGTTCAGCTCAAGATACGATAAAGTCTGGTGGATTGTTTTCTGTGTGGTCCCCACGATAAATCCTAAACGATTTTGGTCCATAACTTTGGCTCTACTGGAGCTAGTCTACTACTTGTCCCGTGAACTTTCTCTTGGCTTAAGGAGAAAGAAGGTGCTCTTGTTTCGGAAAACGAAAGCAGCAGCAGATGACGAAGAGTTTTACGAATTTTATGGGACGTACATAGTTTCGCGAAGGATTTACTTAGAGCTTACGTCTGAATTTGCAAGTGACAGATTTTTGTGAGAACTTTCCAGAATGTCGCTTAGCATGAACTAAATGACCTTTGAAATTTAAACGCAAATTTGGTCTGCTTAAGATTATTCACTTTTTTCTTTGACCTTTAACTTTTTTGTGGAAGATTTGGTAAGTTTTTGATGAATATTTTTTTAACCTTTTGAAGTAAGCGCCGATGTGGTCTAGCGGATAGGCTGGCGCGAGTCTGGTATTGGTATGCCAGGCGTACTGGGTTCGATTCCCGGTATCGGCAAGAAAAACTTTTGGGTTCGATTCCCTTAAGTTGCCGACAGGTAAGATGTGTTTCATTCTATAACTGACTATATAATAGGAATGTTCAATCAGTTGCCAGCTGGTCAGGTATATACACGGATGCCGGAATACCTGTAAGTAAACTAGCCCATCTGATTGATTCGTTCTTCCAAAATATACCTACATCAACACAATACATTCACTCCATAACAGTTCATACGAAGCCATGGGGTCCGGGTATGATGGCGCGCTGCATTGGAGATTTGTCGAACATAATAATTTAAAGATAGCATGTGAGCACCTACTTTGGCAGAAACTACGGTGAATCCGTGCACCCATGGTGGATAACCAACATACAACGTAACATACAATATTTTTTTAACCTTTTGATCTTTTTAGAATTTAAGACTACATATTTGAAACTTTCAACTTTCGGCTATCGACTTTCGCCTTTCGCCTTTCGACTTTCGACTTTCGACTTTCGACTTTAGCCTTTCGACTTTCGACTTTCGAATTTCGACTTTCGACTTTCGACTTTCGACTTTCGACTTTCGACTTTCGCCTTTCGACTTTCGACTTTAGACATTCGAATTTTGAATTTCGACATTCGACATTTGACTTTCGACTTTCGACTTTCAACTTTCGACTTTCGACTTTCGACTTTCGACTTGCGACTTTCGACTAGCGACTTTCGACTTTCGACTTTCGACTTTCGACTTTCGACTTTTGACTTTTGACTTTTGACTTTCGACTTTCGACTTTCGACTTTCGACTTTCGACTTTCGACTTTTGACTTTAGAATTTCAACTTTCGACATTCAAATTTCGACATTCAAATTTCGACTTTCGACATTCGACTCGACATTAAACATTCGACTCGACATTCGACATTCGGCTTTCGACTTTCGACCTTCGACTTTCGACTTTCGACTTTCGACTTTCGACTTTCGACTTTCGACTTTCGACTTTCGACTTTCGACTTTCGACTTTCGACTTTCGACTTTCGACTTTCGGCTTTCGACTTTCGACTTTCGACTTTCTACTCTCGACTTTCGACTTTCGAATTTCGACTTTCGAATTTTGACTTTCGACTTTCGACATTCGACATTTGAATTTCGAATTTCGACATTCGACTTTCGACATTCGACTTTCGACTTTCAACTTTCGACATTTAACTTTCGACATTCGACTGGACATTCCACATTCGATATTCGATATTCGACTATCGACTTTCGACTCTCGACTTTCGACTCTCGACTCTCGACTTTCGACTTTTGAATTTCGACTTTCGACTTTCGACTTTCGACTCTCGACTTTCGGCTTTTGAATTTCGACTTTCGAATTTTGACTTTCGACTTTTGACTTTTGACTTTTGGCTTTTGACTTTTGACTTTTGACTTTTGACTATTGACTTTTGACTTTTGACTTTTGACTTTTGACTTTTGACTTTTGACTTTTGACTTTTGACTTTTGACCTTTGACTTTTGACTTTTGACTTTTGACTTTTGACTTTTGACTTTTGACTTTTGACTTTTGACTTTTGACTTTTGACTTTTGACTTTGACTTTTGAATTTTGACTTTTGACTTTTGACTTTTGACTTTTGACTTTTGACTTTTGACTTTTGACTTTTGACTTTTGACTTTCGGCTTTAAGTTTTTACCTTTCAACTTTTCTATTTGGATTTTCGATTTTTGACTTTCGGCTTTCGCTTTTCCAAATTGGATTTTAAAATTTTTAACCTTCGCCTTACGCTTTTTTGCAGTTTTCGTTACTATACTTTCGATTAAAAAATATGTTTTTCTCGAAATACAACAACAAATTGAAAAACATCTTAAAGAGCGTGACGGTCGAATCACTTTTGTTCCCCAGAGCGGGCCAGATCTCGCCACAAACAACAACAACAGCCACAATCGCTGACGTATGGAAAGCCATAATTCCTTCCTGTCGTCGACGGTCTAGAGCTAGATGACAGTGAATTTATGCAAAAAGTGTGGCAATGGCAAGTGGAGTGCACTTAGTCACAACAACAACAACAGCAAGAGGAACAACTAGAAGAAAATGAAAAGCAGGCGGCCGGTTTCTTATTCTTGCTGATTTTCTCCATTCATGTGGTCCATAGGCATTTTCATGGGAGGCTGAGCAACTTTGGTGGATTGAGGGTAGAGGAATTCACCACAGAAGTAGGTCGTTGATTGTTTCTCCGGTTTTTCCAGGCGGCAACGGAATCAACTCGAGATAGAAGACGAATAGAGGGAGAGAGAGAAAGATGATATAAATAGCCCTCCGACCCACGATATACTTATTCATCGAATGACACAAGATGCGGCGATGGCTGCTGGTTTCGGTTGGAGGAATAGTCAGGGTATGGGTTCCAAGATCAAGGCGATACGACGACGTTGCCCCATTTACAAGTTTCCACCATACTCCGAGTAAAAAAAACAACCCTCTGAAGCCGAGGATCGATGGGCCCAACAACCAGATTCAGAGTGAAAGGGAATGGCGAAAAAATAATACTCCCACTTTGGCCGCTATTCTTTGTTCTATATGGCCTTAGATTTTCCCTTCAGCTTCGCCTCGTGCCGAGAGTTGAATAATGATATTAATGTACAGAAAATATCACATACACACATATTCTGGGCCCTGTGAAGGAACCAATTCCGTGCAGTTAGAGTTACTCGGCGGAGAAGTGAATATTTCACAGCATTCCGATTGGAAGGCGTTCTCAATCTATTTGAATTTAGAAAAATTATAAAGCCGAGGATTCCAAGCTTTTAATGCCACCGTACTGAACCCGTTGGTTTTAACGGAATAAGAAAAAAATTAAGGATTAAAAAAAACGCCTGTTATAACATAACAGAGATAATCTCGGAAATTACACAAATTTTCCAGAACTTCAATAAAACATGTAAGTCGAAGTTTGGCTAAAAGTCTTTTTTCAGAATGCGAGAACCCATTTAGGTTATCCGAATTAATTCCTGGCCTTTAACCTCTTTATCAAAAGGTTTTTGATTCTTTTTTTATTTTTCAACGATGGTATTTTCAAGAACTCTGATATCACGGCTATAGTGGATTAGCTCATGATCTACCTCTGATGGCTGATTTCACCCGTCGCGATTGACTGGACAACCGATTTTCTCACACCAACGTGGCTTAAAACTCATCCGACGTAACCTCACTATTCATAAGGCGGGAAAAGCACGACTATACTCATCATTTGATCGTCCTCCCAGAGCTGCGAAGAACTTTACTCTGTAGTTGACATCTCACTTTAGAGTTATGCGCTATTGCTTTGTTGGGTCGGGTATCTCTTGGTAAACTACTGGAGAGGATAATCTTCAACAGACAAACTATCTGCACAGAGGGTGAAAGTGGACTATTCGGAAAGGGATATCCACAGTGGACGCCCTATATCGGTATGATGACAGAGTCTAAATCGCGCATATCAAAAGAAGAGGACAGCTGTTCGTGATTGTGCCATTGTGACGATCGTCAGGTGTCCACGATGACATTGCCAAACACAAAATTGATTCGCAAAACTCGAGTTTTAATCCAATTGCCATCAAATTTTCAGGGATTAAAAACTAACTGTTAAAGACATTTTACCATTTTACTCGTATTTTATTTACAGTCCATACGCAAATGCTCGCACCTTGGCCTTAACCCCGGCCATCAGATTCTGCACAACCTGTGAATCGACCGATTTTTGCATCTAAACCCATACTTTCTTCAGTTCCTCGACTATCTTCACTACCTTAGGCCGTTTAAGAAGGTGCTGCTTCATAATCGCCCAGTACTTCTCGATGGGGTGGAGCTCCACGGAGTGTTGGGAGGGTTGAACATTTTCGGCACGAAATTGACCTTATTGTCCGCATACCACTTCAGCACGTCCTTGGAGAAGTGGCATGAACTCAAATCCGGGAAGAAGATTGTTGGGACGTTGTGGGCCTTCAGGAGAGGAAGCAGCCTCTGGAGGCACTCTTTCATGTACACCTGTCCGTTCATCGTGTCCTGGGTCACGAAAGGTGTACTCCGCTTCCCGCACGTGCAGATGGCTTGCCAAACCAGGAATTTATTCGCAAATTTGGACATCTATTGAGTGCGGATATGCTCCGAAACGCTGAACTTATCCTTGACGGTAAAAAAAGGTTGCCGGGGATCTGTTTGAAGTCGGCCTTCACATGCATATGTTTTGTCGTCCATGATGCAGCATTCAGCTTTCGTCAGCATTTTGAGGTACAACTTCCTGGCACGGGTTTTGGCGGACTTATTCTGCTTCTCTTCGCGATAAGGGGCCCTTTATACCTTCAACGTGCGAAGCTCAGTCTTAGTTTTGGCCTTCATGACAAAACTTCGGCTTAGGTGCAGCTTCTAGGCCATATCCCGAAAGGAGGCGGTCGGGTTTCGGTTAAAGGCCCCAACTACGAGGTTGTGATTTTTGGTGTTGTACGGAATACGTTTTCCTTCACTTCTGGGCTTCCGATCGGTAGTCAATCGTTCCTAGAACCGCTTAATCACTCGCGACACCGTGGAATTCGCGATTTCCAACGTTTTAGCGATGGAACGATTCGAGAGATCCTTGTTCTCGTGATGAATGCGCAAGATTATATCACGCACGAGCTGTTTTTTCGACTCCATTTCCGCGAGTTTTGATCACAGGACTTTAAAACTTGCAGGATGTAAACAATGCACTATGAACAAAATCCTCCCAAATTTTCATTACATTCTACCCAACGGTTAAAAAGTAAGAACAATTTCATAGTGTGGCAATTTCTTCGTGGACACCCTTGGGTTCAGATCCACATAAAGATCAGTCCAATCAGTATTTGGAACTGCAGAAGGTCACCTCGACTAGTTGTTTAGAACAGTGTGACAAAAATTCGATTCAATCATCGAAAGCCGAACGCGACACAAGTTCAAAGTTGCGCAACACTTGTTCCTGTCACAACAAAGCTTTTCGACTTCAAACTCATATGAAGCCATCCTTGCTGTCCATGTCTTTCCAATCGAACGAATACTAGTCCGGCTTTCAGTCCAATAGGAATGAAAGCTGGAAATCGCCTTTCAGTTTTTGATGAATGTGTGCGCTGTTCATATTCATATTCATTTGAAAGGCAGACATTTTCAGTCATGAAGAAATGAAAGAGCGCCAAGGAACGTTTCAATACAGCAACAACGACAAACAATACTGCGGAGGTGTAAAGGACATGATACGGTGTATGCAAATTCGATTGCGCACAATATTTTTTTGATGTGTGTTGCTTTCAATAATTAACTTGGAATTAAGGATTGTTTTGGCAAACGCATACGTTCATCTTTCCAATTCTAGCAATATTGAATAGAAATTCAAAATATAAACAAATAAACGTTTTGAAAAATAATGATCTTCATGCTATGTCATCAGTAGGCGACGGACTACACATCGAAATCGTGTAGTCCGTCGCCTATGAATAAAACATCTCGTAGAGCCTATTTATTCTGAATATGAAAGCAAAAAAAAAATATTCAGGAAGCGAAAATTTTTGTCAAGACCTGCAAAAATATTCATGAAAAAAAACATCAATCATTTTCAATTGAATATGGAGCGGTTTCAAATAAATTTGAAACGATTTTGACAGGAAATAAATACGGTAAAAAGCTAATTTATTTTGAAAGATACAAATATGACATGTATTTCAAAGCTTTGACTTTGACAGAGAGGATGCTGTCAGTTGAGTGAAGATTGAGCCTTGACTGTGAAAATTTTGAACACTGGTTTAGAGATATTAGGGTATTTCGGGGGAATATGTACCTGCAAAGAGAAATGACCTAGTATGTGGAGTTCATAAGCTGAACACTCGAATACGTTGCAACCTGTGCTTCGTATTGCTATCTTCTATTCATATTCAGTCAAATATCTGTTTTTTCAAAGACTCACAAACAAACACCTTTCTTGATAAAATGATATCATTTAACAGCAAATGGGTTATTTTATATAAAAGTTTAACTTTTTTCCTTTGTAATGGTGTAGTTTTAGAGATATTTTTATGGTCATTCTATGATAATTGCCTAAAGCCTATCAAATGGTAAAGTTTGAATGAAAAAAAAAACATAGGAACAGTGGGAGAACCTAGGGAATTGCATGAAGGTAAAATTTCATTTGCATTTAAGCCCAAAATATTGAGAAATGTTTATAATTCTTGTTCCTAAATGTATGCAGAAACATTGTCCATCTTTAGAGTAGATATTTGTTTTTGAAAGAAAACGTTGAAAAATTCAATTGGGTCCCATTAAAAAATTACTGTTATTGTTGTTTTTGGCTTTCTGTGCTTATTGACATCAAAACAATAATTTTGAAGATTTTGAGATACGTTATAACCATAGTGATCAAAGTTATCCGAAACATGAAATCTGGTTTTGTCACAAACATTTAGTAATAGCCACTAATTTCGATTGAATATTCTGCTATCAATTATCATGCTTTATAAAGCTTAATTCTTTTGAAAATGGAACAGTTACAAATGCGTGTATCTCAAAAACCATTCGTTTGATCGAAATATTTTCCATGAAGGAAAACAAGATAATCTTATGATAATTCCTGAAAAAAATAGAAAAAAATATTTACCTATCGTTTTTTGTAAGAAAAATTTCTACTTTATTCTTGGTACCGGCGCACACTTTTTTCAGTAATAATATTGATCAGTATTTCAAACTTATTCTTCGTCTAATCTGTATTTTAGGTGGCTACATCCTTCTTCTTCATTTTATGCTACTTTTCGGTAGAATACTACTCTTTTGAAAGAAACTGAGGCCAAATTATTGGATACAGTTGTTTCGAAATTGCCAAAACTTGATTATTTTTGAGCCACTTTAAAGTGTTTTCAATGGAATTTCTGCTGGAAAAACCTTACAATAACGAAGTAAATCCATCAACCATGAACTTCAAGTATAATCGGTTAGTATAGATCATAGGTTGTGAAGTACAAAATTACTTTTTTTAGGCTTTTAAAAACAGCGAAAACCGAAATTTTTGTTTTGAAAATTATTGTTTTTTCCACAGGAGCAATATTTTAGCAAATCATTATATTTTGTTCAAAACAACCAGCAAATGCTTTAGTTACATTCCACGTGATGTTATGGTTCTAGTTTTTGCAGACGATATCGATTTGTATGTATCCGGAAAAAAAGGAAATTTATTGCGGAATAAATTGCAAAAAGCTCTTACAAAAATAGGAAACTTATCGCTCACGTTTTAGGATTTTTCCAGAAAAAAAACTGTTGTTATGCGTTTCACAAAGAAAAGAACTACTGTCATTCCAAAAATCTTAGAATTGAACGGATCCCTACTGAACAATGTAGAAGAAGTTAAATGGCTCGGAGTGGTTTTAGTGCCCAATTTGAGCTTTTTACCATTTATAAATCAAACTGTAATGACATGTTATAAAAGATGCAATGTACTGAAAACAATATCAAATATAAAAACTGGAGGTCAATCTCAGGGGCCGTTCACATACCACGTGGACAACTTGGGGGGGGAGGGGGGTATGGAAATGTCCACGCTTGTCCACGGAGAGGGGGGTATGGGTTTGGGTAATGTCCACGTGGACAATCTTTAATTTCAAAATATTTTCTTAAGGTGAATAAATATTAAGATGTTTCAATCAAAATCTTAAAATTGCAAAGCTTTCCTGTTTAAGTTGTAACAACTTAAGCCACTTGTAAGCAAGTGATTAATATGATGATTTAGAAATTAAAACTTTTTAAAATTATTTTATTTCAGGAAAGGCTTCTTCGGTTTTTTTTTTTCAAAATCAGCCTTTTCAATAACAAAAAGGCAATAAGTGGTGTTTTCTAGCTGTCAAATTAGATTTAGAAAAAAAAAACATTTTAAATCTGTCCACGTGGACATCCGGGGAGGGGGGTAGGGGTTTGCAAATGTCCACGCTTGTCCACGGAGGGGGAGGAGGCACTCAAAAATCTCAATTTTCTGTCCACGTGGTATCTGAACGGCCCCTAAATGTAATTCTTAACATAGGGAAAAGTATTGTTTTTAGCAGACTTTTCTTTGCCATTCCTGTATTAATTTTCTGTAACAAAAGTCTTTTAAAAAAGCTCGAAGTAATCTACAATAAAGTTGTTAGACTAGCTATAGGAGCCTTTTGCTCTAGCCCATTAATAAGTATTATGGCTGAATCAGGCCTTCCACTTTTTGAATACGTCATGTTGTATAACACTGCAAAATTTTTCATTAGGTGTCAAAATGTTGAAAATGAAAATGTCAGAAGGGTTATGAACTACTCTATTTTTATAACAAAGAAACAAGAATTAGAATTTCAGTTAAACTGGGTTTTACCACCTTCTGAAAACATACAAAAATACTCATACAAATGGAGTTCAGCACCTGCTAGAATCAATTGAGATATGTTAGCTTACCGTGATAAAAATTTACCAAATATTGTCATCCAGAAAAATTTAAAAAAAATTGTTGATCTAAATTTCCAAAATCATTGAAAGTACTTCACTGATGGTTCAAAAACAAGTAATGCTGTTTCCGCAGGATTTTTCCATCCCCAAAATTGCGTTTCCCAATCCCTTCCACTTCCTAACTTCATCAGTATTTTCTCCGCAGAGGCTTTCAGTTTAATGGCAGTATTAAAAAGAATTGAAAATGCCCCCTTACCACACGTCGTATTCTCTGATTCCGCTAGCGTTTTGCTAGCTGTTGTAACCATGTAATCATGTGACAGTCGACACCCCTGGGTCCAAAGTATTACAAAAATTATCCGAGAAAATGATCATATAGACTTGTTTTGAGTCCCTAGTCATAGGGGCATATTTGGTAATGAACAGGCTGATCTTGCGGCTAAAAACGGATTGACTCTAGAACCTTCCTTAATTCCTACTCCTCAACAAGACATAATTAAAGAAATTAGATGAAGAGTTGGCATTCTTTGCGATAATGAGTGGACGAATACAAAAGGAAATAAACTAAGAGAGATAAGATGCACAACACGCCATTGGAAATACAATACCACGTCAAGATGCGAAGAAGTTGCGATTCGACGTTCAAAAATAGGACATTCATGGGAAACTTCATGGGAAAAGCGACATGGACTGCGAAGTTTGTGGCGTAAGAAGAACCGTAAAACACCTTCTATTGGACTGCAAAAAATACGAAAGTCAAAGGCAAGAATGCGAAATTGGAACAACGCTAGGCGATATTTTGGCATACACCCAAGAAGCAGAACAAAAACTAATAAAATTTATAAAATCAAGTGATCTTATCAAAAAATTATAAAAATCTAAATATTGTGTTAGTTTTAAGGCTTCATGTAATTAATCTTAAGTATTTTATAAGTGTACACTCGAATGAACACTAAGTGTTTAAAAAGTCTCAAATAAAATTAAGAAAAAAAACAGCAAATACATACTTTAATATGCTAGGAACCTTGCCACGAGCAGACATGGAATAGGATTCAAACGCTGGAATTTGTTTGAAATAGAGTATTTCTTAAGTTCTTTTTCTTAAGTTTTGTTGTTCATCAGAAATCATCTGTCCCATAGCCTCGGTACCGGCTATACAGCTTACGAGTTCTGGACCTAGCAAAAATTTTGGTTTGATGTTAGGTTTGAATGACTAATCATCAGGTAACACTGTCAGGTTACCGGAGAAATTTTTTTTTGGAAATTACAGCGATCTACACTTAGTTTTTCGCTTTTTCATCATTAAAA
Organism: Uranotaenia lowii; assembly: GCF_029784155.1. Taxonomy (NCBI): domain Eukaryota; kingdom Metazoa; phylum Arthropoda; class Insecta; order Diptera; family Culicidae; genus Uranotaenia; species Uranotaenia lowii. The sequence goes on from NC_073692.1 coordinate 28,204,985, forward strand.
ATGCTGGTATGCGCCTTAACCTCCCGGATGACCCTTAACCGTAGTTGCCGATCATGTGTTTCACTCCAATGCTTGATTTGAACTCTGTGGATATTTTTGACAGTGTTTGCATACTTTTTCACGACTCACAAACAGTAATTCTTTGAATGATCAAATTTGTCAGCTATGGATATGATAATGATGGATTTTGAAGGAAACTTTTTTTTCTATTTCTCTTGCATCGTGATTATCTAAAAAAACGCGTGAATTTAAAATTAAAAAAAAAAATAGGTGGGATAGTACTTTTTACAGGCAGCAAAATGCTGTCAAAATTTTAAATGTCCGATCAGTAGTAAACGAGCTAGTAGCAAAAGAAAGTGTTCCATTTCTAAAAGAACTAAGCTTTACTCCTGAACTCAGTAAGTATTTTAAAACTTTTAAGTGTTACAAAAAAGCAATCCGTTCCAAAATATTCGAAAATCAAGTAAAAAAGTGATCAATGTTCCCCCAGTTTACGGTACCTTATAACGAAAACGTATGGTACTGTTGTGCACGTTTTTTCCTCCCTTTGTTCCAGTTGTCTCTGCGTCCGCCTACTGCACAGTAGGCCCGGCCTAGATAAGATGAATAGTAAATGTATTTTTACTATTCACCGGTATGTTGACAAGATCTTGCTGTGTACGTATCATAAGCATAAGCATCAACAAGATTGAAATTTAAAAGGAATTAAAAAAAACTTGCTGTAAGAAATTTAACTCCTAATGAACAACACTGCCGCCATTCACAGCATCACGTCGCTCATGTGTGGTGGCTTGCCATCCACGTCTTTCTAGAGGGGGCACGAAAGTTGTTCATCAGAATACAAAATCAACGGAAAAGGGTTGGTAGGTAGAAAAAAACTCCCCAGCCTTTTAACTGATTTGGTTCCAACCCGAAGAGCGATTTCGACTTCTATTGTTTCCGTCTTCGGTTCCGAATTGATCAGCCGATGTTACAGCAACTCATTGCGAGCTTACAATCGATGGTAACTAGACCACAGTTTTTGATAGGAAAAAAATGGCGGTCGGAGGAAGAATGGCGGAGGAAAAATCAATAGAAACACCCTTTAATGTTTGCCATCAAAGGAAGCGAACGAATCTCGCCTAACTAGTATCAGTATAGAGGATTGTTCTTTTGGCAGTAGGGGAAAAGTTCATATAACGCCCCATGTGGCTAATACGCGCCACTCTTGTTTTGAAGAATCTGAAACATTTTAAGCCTGCAAAATATTACCAATTTGTTTTAAATGCTGTGATTGGTCATGGCAAGTATGAATTTTTCCTTAAAATGCCCCTGTGTCGTGATAATTTCACAATTTAGGTTTTTCTTCATTTCGATCTAAATTTTAAAACACTTTTAATAAGGTGTCACCAAGCAGAGAAAAACGAATAAGACAATATTTTCTGACACATCGATAGAGGAGAATCGAAATTATGATTTTATGCTAAAAAATCACACTGAACTCGATAAGGTATGCTTTTCATGAGTATGTTCTATCACGGCCCATGCGCTCTTTATAACGCGCCAATCGTAGTAGGCTGAAAATAGCATTAATTTTTCAAAAAGGCCAATTTCCATTGAAAATGAACAAAAAGTCTAAAACCATATTTTGAGCGTTAATTCAGCCCAAAAAATCTATTTTTCATTTTTTGTTAAATTTCTATTAGTCCATTTTGATTTTCTTTTCAGTCAAAGTGTCTGTAAGTATTGGTGTGTTTTCGGTCTTCGGCTGCTTTCGGGTGTGTTCGGCTGCTAGGCGCGTATTGAATACACAGCGGCGCGTATTCGCAACACAGTTTTCTTCTGTGGCCTTGAATATGATTTTTAAAAATCAAGTTTTTAAAGAAACTATAGCAATTTGAGTAATAAAAAATCATAGCAATTTGTAGAAAACACTTTTCTTCAACGATTACACCCATTTTTAACACAATTTGTACGTGGAGTACATAGAAAATCAGCGATTCGCTTAGGTGGCGCATAATAGGGCATGTTCCCCTATACAAGCTGAGTTGAATAGTAGGCTTTGGATGGGATTTGTCTCATTCCAAAAAACGAACACAGCCATATACAAACACACACTGATATACTCAGAGCCCCGAGGGGTTTGTCGGGAAGACGTGCCTGGTTCAACTTGTTTGTTGTTTTTTCTTCTTTTTTTGTTTCTTTCGGCTTTTCTCATTTGCTCCATTGAAACCAGCCAGTCAGCCAGCCGTCTTCGATGGCCGTGAAAATTTGGCCCCCTCCTTGGAGGATGACAAAGTTGGTAAGGATTTGTCGAGCAGAGAGATACGTGGGAACTTCGTAAGGCAAAGTCCCCCCTAATTTGTATTCTTTTCGCGAACTTGAAAAACACATGCTTCTTTGGCTGAAAATTTGGTTTTCCCTTCTGGGATAAAGATTATGAATATAATTCTTTAGTTAACAAGAATTGGAACCGAAAAAAGCAGCACCTACCCTAGACAACACAAATTTAATCAAGGCTCGAAACTAATTTTTGAGACAAACACGTTTTCCGAATCATTGAGTAATTAGCTCAATTTCGGAAGTTTCTCCGGTGTCAGGTTGTGTTTACGCTGTGTGTTGCCGAAGGTAAGCTGTGTTGGATGCTTACCTACTGCTACACTGCTACCGGTTGTTCCGGTTGAACTTTGGAAAAGGAATTAAGTGTTTGCTGTTGTTCAACAACCAATAGGGAGGGGGACTCGATTAGACGAAAAAAAAAACACTTTTATTCGATGCCTATTAATTGAACTAACTTTTGCCAACCATAGGTAGGAAAATCAAATGTCAGCTGCTGCGTGCCTTCTTTGATAACACTTGGAAGTTTGACAGAGTGGCCGATGTACAATTCCATTTATTTTTTTATCATAGAATGCTTTGATGTAACGTAAAATGTTAGATGCTTGTGTTGGTGTGTGAAGCCTTAACACAATGAAACCCTAAATTGCTTTCAACAATAATCGAAAAGTCTCAGAAAACTTGAGAGTTACAAACGCCAAAAAAGTTAGAAAATTCATTAAAGTAAAAAATAATAAAAAAAGGAAAAACGAGTAAAAAAAGTCAAATAAAATTCGAGGAAAACTAAAAATGGTAAAAACTGTAGGAAAAATAAAAAAAGTCAACAATGTAAAAAAGTTTAAACAATAAAAGCCATTTTTTAATGATAAAAAATGATAAAATGCTTCAAATTTGAAAAAGTCAAAAATGTGATAAAGAGCAAAATAAAGTCGAAAAAGACAAAAAATGAAAAAAATTGTCAAAAACTTAAAAAAGTATCAGATTTCTATTTCAGAAAGATATCAAATGGATTCTTAAGTCTCAAAAGTCTAAAAAATTTCAATATCTCAATAGTCTTAACACTCACAAAAAGTCTTTGAATTTTCGAAGGTCTCAAATATTTACAAAAGTTTCAAAACTCTCAAATGTATCAAAAGTCTTATAACTCACAAAAAACATGAGTAAGCTTGCCAGATTGCCCGGTTTTATCCGGGTTTGCCGGGTTTTTGAAGCAAAATATCGATAAAGTCCGGTCCGGCCCGGTTGCCCGGATATCGTGAAAAAAGTCCGGATACTGCCCGGATCGTTTCACAATTTTCACAATGAAACCAAAAAAAAATCAAAGTTTTTGAGTAAGTTTCATCAGAATCGATTAACGGTACTGAAATTTTCAACGGTTGTTTCAAATAATTTCGCTGATTTACTTTTATAAACCTTTGAATATTTAAGTGTTCTGAAAAGTTTTTGGAAGTCTGCAATTACATTAATAAAATATTAATTTCATTTTTTTGCATTTTATCTTTGCTCTTATGTATAATTACACCTAAATTTTGCCCGGTTTTTGCCCAGTTTTTGGATTTGAAAAATTGAAATCCATGCCCGGATTTTGCTAGGTTTTTTTTGAAAAAATGCCCGGAATTGCTAGGCCCGGATGGGAGTGGAAAAAATTCTGGCAACCTTAGTCATGAGTCTTACGTCTTAAACGTCTCACAAGTCTCAACATTCCCGAAAGTCTCAAACTTTCAAAGGTCTCGAGTAGTTTATAAAACCTCAAATTTACATTTTCCTGATAATTTTCAAAATCTACAAAAGTTTCAAACGTCTCATTCTTAAAAAGTCTCAAATGTTTTAAAAGCCTCGAAAGTCTCAAAAGCCTCAAGAACTCAAAAGTCTTCCATATCTCGAAAGTTTCAAACGTTTCAAAATCTCAAAAGTCTCGAAAGTCCCAAAACATTTAAAAGATTTAAAACTCTCAAAACCCTTAAAAGTCTCCCCATTGTAATGAAAGTTTCCAAAGTCTCAAAAACTCAAAAACTCAATGGTCAAAAAAGTCTCAAAAAATTCTAAAGTCTCAAAAGTTTGAAAATTTTAAAATTCCCGATTGTCTCAAAAGTATCAAAAACCATAACAGTCTCAAAAGTCTGAAAAGTCTCAAATACTCAAGAAACTCAAAAGTCTTAAAAGTCTCAAAAGTCTTAAAAATGTTCTTGAATTCTCAGAAGCTCAAAAGTTTCTAAAGTTCCGATTCTCCAAAAATCTCCAAGGTCTAAAATGTCTCAAAAGTCTCAAAGTGTCAAACGTCTCAAACGACCTTAAAGCCTTTAATATGTCAAAAAGTCTCAAAAGTTGGGAAGGTCTCAAAAGTCCCGAATGTCTCAAATAAATCAAAAATCATAAAAGTCTAAATTTTTTCGAAAGTTTGAAAGTCCTGGTTGCCTCAAAAGTCTCGAAAATATTAAAAGACTCAAAAGGCTGACAAGTCTCAAAAACTTAAAGCCTGAAAATGTCTCCAAAATTTCTAAAGTCTCGAAAGTCCGGATTGTTTTAAAAGTCTTAAAATCTCCAGTGTCAAATGTTTCAAAAGTCTTAAACTTGCAAATGTCTCAAAACCCTTAAAACCTCAAAAGTCTCAAAATTTTCAAAGGTATCAAATAGATCCCTTATCCTCAGAATACTTTAAATTCTCGAATGTCTCAAAAGTGTAACCACTCATGAAAGGTCTTTAAGTTTTCACAGCTCTCAAATAGTCTCAAATTTTTCAAAACTTTCAAATGAATTAAAAGTCTTATAACTCACATAAGTCTTAGGTCTCAAACGTCTCAAAAGTATCAACATTTCCGAAAGCCTCAAAAAGTTCCTAAGGTCTCAGAAGTTTCGTTCGTCTGGAAATTCTCAAAAATCTCAAAAGTTTCAAACGTCTCATTCTTAAAAGCCTCAAAAGTTTCAAAAGTCTTGAAAGCCTCAAGAACTAAAAATTCCCGAAGAGTACCCCAGTCTTCCAAATCTCGAAAGTCTTAAAAGTCTAAAAATCAAAAGTTTTAAAATCTTGATAGTATCGATTGTCTCAAAACTCTCAAAAACCATGAAAGTCTCAAATGTCTGAAAAGTCTCAAACACTCAAGAATGAAATGTCCTTAATCCTCAAAAGTCCCGATTGTTTCGAAAGTCTCAAAATTCTTGAAAGTTTCAAAAACTCAAAAGTCTAAAAAGTATTTTAAATTTTTAAAATCTCAAAAGTTTTAAAGTCTCGAAAGTCCCGATTATCTCGAATGTATCAAAAACCATAAAGGTCTCGAGAGTCTGAAAAGTCTCAAACACTCAAGACTCAACAATCTCAAAAGACTGAAAAGTCTCTAAAATTTCTAAAGTCTCAACAGTCCCCAATGTCTCAAAAACTCATAAGTCTCAAAAGTAATAACAGTCTCAAAAGTTTTATTAACTCAAAAGTCTCAAAAGTATGAAAAGCATCAAACATTTCTATACTCTGAAAGTTTAAATTCTCAAAGTCCCGAATGTCGCAAAGAACTCGAAGACCATACAAAATCTCAAATTTCTGAAAAATCTCAAACACTCAATAAACTCAAAAGCCTCAAAAGTCTTAAAATATTCAAAATCTTTAAATTTTTAAAATTTTAGGTCTCTAAAGTCCCGATTATTTCGAAAGTCTACAAACCCTCAAAAGTTTAAGATTAAAAAACTCATATATCTGAGAAATCTCCACAACTTCTGAAGTCTGAAATGTCTGAAAAGTCGCAACTCTCAAGAAACTCAATAGACTCAAAAGTCTTAAAAGTCTCCAAAATCTTTTAATTTTTAAATTTTAAGTCTCTAAAATACCGATTATTTTAAAAAACTCAAAAATTTTAAAATATTCAAAAATCTTAAAAATAAAAATCGCTAAAATTTCTAAAGATTCAAACTCTCAAAAACTCAATAGACTCAAAAGGCTGAAAAGTCTCTAAAATTCCTAAGTCTCAGAAGTCCCGATTTTCTAGAAAGTCTCAAAAACCTTAAAAGTCTGGAAAATCTCAAACACTGAAGACTGGAAAGTCTCTAAAATTTTTTGAGTATCATAAGTCCTGATTGTCTCGAAAGTCTCAAAAAGTCTCCAAAGTCTCAAAAGTCTGAAAAAAGTCTCTTAAATTTTAATGTCTCAAAAATTTTAAAGTTCCTTAAGTTTCGATTGTCTTGAATGTCTCAAAGATCTTCAATATCTTAAATGCCTCACAAGTCTTAAAGTTTCAACTGCCTCCAACGACCTTAAAGCCTCAAAAGTCTCAAAAGGCTTAAATGTTCAGAAGGTCTCAAAAGTCCTGAATGTCTCAAAAGGCTCAAAAAACATTAAAGTCTCAAAATTTTCAAAAGTTTGAAAGTCTCAAAAGTCCCGATTGCCTCAAAAGACAAAAGTCTCAAAACCCTTAAAAGACTCAAAAGTCTTAAAAGTCCAAAAAACTCAATAGTCTAAAATATCTCTAAAATTACTAAAGTCTCAGAAGTGCGAAAGTCTTAAAAGTATGAACGTCTCAAGAGTTCCGATTGTTTAAAAAGTCTCGAAAATCTCTCAAACTTCTCAAAAGTCTAAAATTTCTAATATCTCAAACGACTTTGAAGTTTCAAAACTATCAAAAGTTTTAAAAGTTGAGAAAGTCTCAAAAGTCCCAGTTGTCTCAAAAGCTTCAAAAGTCTGAAAAGTCTCAAAGTTAAAAGTCATAGTTTAAAGTCAAAGCCAAAAGTCACGAAAGCCACAAAGCCTCAAGAACTCAAAGCCAAAAGTCCCAAAAGTCTTCAATGTCTCAAAAATCTCAAAAGTCTCAAAAGTTTCTAAAGTCTAAAAATTTCAAAAATCTCGAAAGTCTCAAAACACTCAAGATACTCAAAAGACTGAAAATTTTCTAAAATTTCTTAAGTCTCAAAAGTCCCGATTGTCTCGAAAGTCTCAAACACTCAAAAGCCCGAAAAATCTCTTAAATTTTCAAGTCTTATAAGTTCCGATTGTCTTAAAAGTCTCGAAGATCTCCAATGTCTCGAATGTCAAAAGTCAAAAGTCTTAAAGTTTCAAATGTCTCAAACGACCTGAAAGCCGAAAAAGTTTTAAAAGTTGGGAAGGTTTCAAAAGTCCGGAATGTGTCAAAAGGCTCAAAAGTTTAAAACACTCAAGAAACTCAAAAGATTTAAATGTCTCTAAAATTTCATAATTCTCAAAAATCCGATAGTCTCAAAAGTCCCGATTGTCTGGAATGTTTTGAAAATCTCCTATCTCTCAAAAGTCAAAGTCAAAGTTTCAAGTGTCTCAAACGACCTAAAAGCCTCAAATGTTTCAAAAACCTCTAAAGTTGTAAAAGTCTCAAAAGTCTGAATATTTATAAAAGTCTCAAATTCTCAAAAGTCTCAAAAATCCTAAAAAACCTGAAAGTTTCAAAAGTTCTAGAATTTTCTCTCCAAAGTCTAAAATGTCTAAATAGTTTGAACAGTTTTGAAAATTTCTAGAGAATCCAAGTCTCAAAAGTCTTAAAAATTTACAAAAGAACAACGGTAGAGTTTTTGAAAGGTTCTGAAAATTTCTGGAGTATCAAAAGTCTTAAATGTCTGAAAATTCTACAAAAAAAAACCCAAATCTCAAAATTTGTCTTATCTCCAAAGTCTTTTAAGTTTCAAAAGTCTCAGAAACTTTAAATGTCTCAAAAGCCACAAAAATTCCAACCCTCAGAAGTTTAAAAAGTTTCAAAAGTCTCAAGGAGCTCAAAAGTCTCTCAATTCTTCAAGGTCTCAAAAGTCTTAGAACTCTCAAAAGACCTAAAAGTCTCAATATCCTCGAAGACTCATACTCAAAAAATTAGAAAGATGTAAATGTATCAAAAGTCCCCAAAATCACAGTTATCTTAAAAGCCACAAAAATTCTCCAAAGACTCGAAAAGTACTAAGTAGCGAAAATTCTCATTAATCGCAAAAAGTTCCAAAAATCCTAAAAGCCACAAAAATTTCGGACGATCCCAAGTCGCACAAATCAGAAAAATCTCAAATGTCTCAAAACTTTCAAAAATATTTAAAATTACAAATGTCTCGAACATCTCATAACATTCACATCATAAAAAAATCATTTTTGCAAATTTTCGTGAAAAATTCAAACGTGTTTTGAATTGAGCTCAACAAATCAAATGATTATCAAATAATCATCCTCATTTCATTCAAATTGGAAAATGATGATCTTTACGACCTATTTCTCTCTAAAAGGATATTCGTTGCAAACATCATAAGAAGGTGAAAATTGAACAAGCCTCTAACAAAGTTAGTTTTTTTTTCTTTCTCCACCGTATCTCGGCAAAGTTTACACTTCGTTTGCATACTTTTTAACCTTTGTTCGGTGCGGATCCTCCCAAAATTCAGGAAAGGCGGGTTGTAAGAATTCCCAGAATTTTGTCTTCTTCGGGAGAAAGTTGAAAGTGGGTACCAACGTGTATTCATTATCGGGTTCGTTCAATTTTGGAGTAAAAATAAAAATTTTCGAAGTTATTACCATTACGTTTTTTATTAATTTAAAGAAATCCACGTAACGAATTTTTAAATCGCATTTTTATCCAGAAGTTCGATTGTTTTTCAGAAAAATCTGTTATTTTCTGAAATATTGAAATTAGTTACATATATGTAGAAAGACCGAATTAAACTAATCTTCCAATTTGAATCAGTCAAATAGTAAATACCAAAGACCGGGACACTGCACAAAGTCAGGCAACCCAAACCCCAGGCACTCGGAACCGGCTGCTGGCTTGTCGGGATGTCTTCGAACTTGCTTCCGCTATCCCGAGATATGCTGCCAAGACCCGCATGAATAAATTATAATGGTATTTCCGGGAAGTCCTGATGGAAATCAGCAAGAAGCTTTCCCTCTCATTCTATCTCGCATGCTCACTCACTCATTCGCTGACTTAACTTCACTTCACTTAGTGTGTGTGTGTGGAAATCAGAGTCTGAATATTTCAAAAGAACTGCTTTTCAATGACCGTAAATCATTTGATGAATTTGCACTCGTCCCAAAAATGCTGGCTAGAGGATGCTAGTTCCAGCGTTTTGGACGAACGGAGATAACATTCATTTTTTCTCTCTGCTGTTCACGTCGACTCCATTGAAGTTAAACCCCCATTCAGGAAATTGTGCATATGGACCCATAGAACACAATTGTTGAGATGGGGGAGAAAATGTGGAAAGTAGAACTCTAGGGCCGGACATACCTCCTAGTTGGTCGAACAACTAACGCTTTATCAGAGTCGACACCAATGAATGTCACCCAAAAGTGAGCAAATGTCAGGTTTGGTTCAGGTTGATGTCATGCGTTTTTTCTGACTGTGGCATATTTTTTTGGGAATTTTGTTCTATCACAACCCATTGAATGTCATCCGGATATTTTGATGGAGGTCTGAGAGCATCTGATTAGTTTGAAGTTTGAATAAAGGAAGAAAAAACTAGATAAACGGTGAAACGGTCAAAATTTGGTCAACATCAACTTGACGTATTTCTTTCAATTTTTCATTTAAAAAACCTGAACACCCCTCATTTTTAAGGTGTGTTTGTGTGTAGAATGTTGCTCCTATTTTGATTTTGGAATTCACTCTTCAGTTGTCAAAATGCCGTCCAAGAAAGAAGAGCAGCGTATCAAAATTTTGCTCGCGCATCGCGAAAATCCGAGCTACTCGCATGCAAAGCTGGCAAAATCACTAAAAGTTGCCAAATCAATCGTTACAAATGTAATTAAAGTGTTTGGGGAACGTTTGTCGACAGCCAGGAAGTCTGGATCGGGGGGAAATCGAAAACCGGAAGCCGCTGAGACGACAAAGAGAGTTGCCGATAGTTTCAAGCGAAACCCTAACCTCTCTCTCCGAGATGCCGCAAATAAGCTGGGTGTATCGTCTACAACCTTGCATCGAGCCAAAACTCGAGCCGGACTATCGACTTACAAGAAGGTAGTGACTCCAAATCGCGATGATAAACAAAATACGACGGCCAAAGCGCGACCCCGGAACGATGCTGACGAAGTTTGACTGCGTAGTAATGGACGACGAAACCTACGTCAAAGCCTACTACAAGCAGCTTCCGGGACAGGAGTTTTATACGGCAAAAGGAAGGAGAAAGGTAGCAGATACTTTCAAGCACATGAAACTGTCAAAGTTCGCGAAGAAATATCTGGTTTGGCAAGCCATCTGTATTTGTAGCTTTTCATAGCTTCCGGGACTGTCAACCAAGAAATTTACGTGAAAGAGTGTTTGAATAAACGTCTGCTGCCTTTCCTGAAGAAACACGGTTGTTCCGTACTGTTTTGACCGGATTTGGCATCTTGCCATTACGGTAAAAAGGCCATGGGGTGGTACGCCGCCAACAACGTGCAGGTGGTTCCCAATGACAAGAACCCTCCCAACACGCCAGAGCTCCGCCCAATTGAGAAATACTGGGCTATTGTCAAGCGGAACCTAAAGAAGACCGAAAAAAACTGCTAAGGACGAGCAGCAGTTCAAGGCAAACTTGCTTTCTGCGGCGAAGAATGTGAACAAGGTGGCTGTACAAAATCTGATGGTTAAGCGTAATGGCCGGAAATTCGGATTTGGAAGAGCGGAAGCCTAACTGAGTATTTTTCCTGAATTTTATACTAATTAAACTTAAAAAAGAAATTTAATTTGATTTTTTAAATAAACGATTTCACCGATTTACACGCGTTATCCCTAGACCAAATTTTGACCGTATCAACCTTTAATCTGATTCTGCTTCAGTGCTATTATCTGTTAAAAATAATATTGTTTTATATAAATACGACAGATGGCGAATTTGTATCTCTCTAGAAGAAAACTGCGCCTAGGTGCTTAAATTGATCCATTAATACCGAGAAATTTGTTAACATTGAGAAATGCGAAAATGGGAGTGCGACTATCGAAGCGGCCATACTGTATTCATCAAATTATTGTAACTTCGAATGCCTGGTTTTGGAAATGATACCTAACTCCTTTTACACAAAAAAAAACATGAAATAATCGATTTATATTTGGTTTTTGCCGATACAGTACGAACAAACAAAATCCGCTCAATTTCAACATCTTTCATCTTATTCTAATCTTCTATCCGTCTATAATTCTTAAATATTCTTTCTCAAAGAATATAAATTTCACCGGTATAGCCAATAAAATAATTTCACAAAGTAGAGCACTACTTACCAATTAATAAACCTCTTTAGAAAACCAAAACATGCATGCATGTAGGGGAACTGGAGGTATAATGCCCATTGTGGGCAAAACGCCCCACTGCGATATCTAGCTAGATATACACTTATTTTAAGAATTTGGTACGCTATTTCCTTCTAATTAACAGTAGAAACCTTTTGTACACAAAATAAGCATCAAATATGCGATAAATCCCTGCAAAAGTCCAAAAATATATTTCAAGCCATATTCGGCATCTACGGAATTACGGCATCTATAGACAAAAAAAATTACCTGACATCTGTTACAATGATGAACATTGGTCTTGAAAATCATCACAAAACGAAAAATTTCCTTATTCAATTATTTTTTTTGTTTTTTTGAACGAGTTTTAATAAACATGTCTAGGTAGGGCAAAACGCGCCATGTCCGTTTATCTTTAAGCATGTTTCATATTTGTTTAAATTTATATGCAGTTTCATCACAACAATTTTAAAGATATTTATAAGTTGTATTGGAAAACATAACTTGAATATAAACGAATATATTTAAAATTCCTAAATTTAATATAGATTTAATTAACTTTTTACAAAAATTTCAGTATATCTGGCAGCACTGCGCGTAGTAATACATTTTTCCATCTGTGAAGTAGAATAGAAGTGTTTTTATCTGGCAAACACTTTCGGAGACCCTTGAATTAATAAACACTTATTAATCGTTAAACGGTGCGTTTGGGTACACACATATGCGCATTATGCCCCTACTGAATCTGAAATCCAGTTTTAAACCTACTCTTTAAACTTCATTAAATTTGTGGCCTTTTTTGACCTTCCAGTTATTCTAACTATCAGATTTAGACAAAAAATAAACCAAACTTCCAAGCACAATCGAAAATTAAAGTTTATCTTTTCAAATGTATTCTAAAACAAGGCTTTCTTCTTAACGTGGGCATTATGCCCCCTCTTCCCCTATAATGGTTTTGAGAACTGCTATAAAGCAATTTCAAAACCTTGCTATAAAATCAAAACTTGAATGACAGAAACGACATAAAAACCATAAAAAACATCAAATATCAACAATCTGCTGGAACTTGTTATGTGAACATATTCCAAATTTTCATGTTTGCCGCCCTACAATAGGTCCAGTTACATTTTTTAATCGAGAATTCTGGGGAATGTGGTCATTTTGCTGGGAACCCTTTTGATACTCCAAAATGAATGATCCAGCTGATATTGTCAGACCTCCCGATAAAAAGGTTGGACGGTTATTTAGAAGATAAGACTTTAAAATTGGAGAAAATTCCAAGCAATCTCATGAATCTATATCGGTCGCGGTCCTGCGCAGCACAGTAGGAAAAAAATTTGCTACTAAAAGCCATCTAGTATAAGTCACATTAGTGGTAGCAGTTTTCCGGTACATATATTCTGTCAGTAATCTTCATCTAGTCGTGCTTCAATGTTCTTTTCTGCAGAATGAAATCATCTCCAAGAAGTGCGTGAATTCATAAACGAAAGCTTCATTTAGTGCAGGCCTTAGAACTCACCTAAGGTCACCTTTGGAAACATTCGGTAACTACATTGATTGGACCCCATCCAGGAAAATAAATCGATAATTCAAAACCTTTTTATTAACGTGTATAAACGATAGCTTCGTTCAATCGTTGGTAAAAATCGGTTTCAACTATTTTCTGTCAACTTGTATATGTTCAACGAGCCAATGTTTTGGTCGAAACTAGTCAGGTCGTTGTTCAATGGAGCGAGTAGAAACTAGTCGAAACCGATCCAGCTCGGCAGCAGGATTCGTTTCGACCTGGTAGAAATCGGTCGAAGTCAATTGGGAAGAAACAGGTGATCAATATACAGTTGCGTTCAAAAAAGAATGAAATCGCGTGAAGCTGTGCACCCACTTCCAACTTTGACAAGCTGCCATTTCTCTCTCGGTTTATATTTTTTCACGAAAATTTCACACAATCTAGTTCAATTATCCAACTAACACTCCACAAAATTTGAAGTCTTCACAATAACGAGAATCAAAGATACAGCTTCTCCCGTAAAAAAGGGAAATTTGGAATTGCTTCACTAAATTTGCTGTATATTTGACAATTTTCATCGAAAAATCTTGAAATTTGGTCCAAAGATGTAAAAATGTTTGATCTAATATCAGGCTAAGTTTCGTCAAAATCGATGAACGTGATCAAAAATGGTGCCGGATTGAAAATGAGGCGCATTATCGGCCAGAAGACGATTTCATTCTTTTTTGGACGGATGTTTGTATGGAAAACATCTTTATCCATGTATTCTTGGATTTTTCTTTCACAAAACCAAAATTTATCACAAAGAATGTTTTGAATAGCTCAAAACTTCATTCGTACTTTGTTTCGAAAGATAAAATGTTTCAACAGGGTTAAAAATAAGATGAACAGAGTTTCAGAAATGACCTGCTAATTAAACCGAAAAACTAATTTGATCCACAATTAACGCGAATATTCTATTTGCTCTTGTGTTTCATTATCAGCTCTGTTGCAACAATTTCTATTTCTCAACAAAGCAGGAATGAAGTTTCTATCAATTTACAACATTATTTGTGATAAATTTTGGTTTTGTGAAAGAAAAATCCAAGAATACATGGATAAAGATGTTTTCCATACAAACATCCGTCCAAAAAAGAATGAAATCGTCTGCTGGCCGATAATGAGCCTCATTTTCAATCCGGCACCATTTTTGATCACGTTCATCGATTTTGACGAAACTTAGCCTGATATTAGATCAAACATTTTTACATCTTTGGACCAAATTTCAAGATTTTTCGATGAAAATTGTCAAATATACAGCAAATTTAGTGAAGCAATTCCAAATTTCCCTTTTTTACGGGAGAAGCTGTATCTTTGATTCTCGTTATTGTAAAGACTTCAAATTTTGTGGAGTGTTCGTTGGATAGTTGAACTAGATTGTGTGAAATTTTCATGAAAAAATATAAACCGAGAGAGAAATGGCAGCTTGTCAAAGTTGGAAGGGGGATTTCAATCAACGCCACGCTGACTTCATCGAGGACTCTGAAAATGAAAGCATATTACTCCCAGTCGTTGGGGATAATGAAACTTTGCAATTCATTTTTGACAAAATTTCTAATTTGGGATTGAATCAAATTAATCACATAAAAAACCAGCAAAATTGCTATTTGGACCTTTTACTAACAAACATTTATGAAGATTTTTGCGTTATTGAAGCGCAAAACCCTTTATGGAAAAACGAGGCGTTTCACACGGCGATTGAATATTCCATATTTATACATGAACATCAAAGACCCAACGATTGCGAATATGAAGAAGTCTTTGAATACCAATCTGCAAATTATGAAAACATTAAGAATAGATTAAACAGTGTCAATTGGCAAGAAATTTTTAGGAATGAAGGAAATATCGAAACTGCTGCTGACGTCTTTTACAAAATTTTATTTGGAATTATCTCACAAGAAACACCATTGAAGAAAAGAAGACGTCACCGAAACTCTAAGTACCCGGTCTGGTTCAACAGACAAATCATGAACTTAAAGAATCGGAAACAAAAAGCACACAAAATTTACAAAAAACACAATACTAATGAAAATTTAGCATCGTATTTGAACTTATGCGATCAACTGAACTTGGTCATTAGCAATGCACTTGAAGAATATAATGAGAAAACTGAGCTTGAAATAAAGACTTGTCCAAAGAAATTTTTCAACTACGTGAAAACGAAGTTGAAATCTGGGAATTTTCCGTCAAGAATGCACCTTGACGAACATGTCGGTGATAACTCGGAGCAAATTTGCAATCTTTTTGCAAATTTCTTTCAAGAAATTTATACGACATTTAATGAAGAAGATCGTGATCGCGATTATTTTTCATTTTTCCCAGAATTCTCAAGGGACATTAGCATTAATCAAGTTCATGTGCAGGATATTCTGCAAGGACTAAAAAATCTAGACGCTTCGAAAGGTCCAGGACCAGACGGGATACCTCCTGTATTCATGAAAAGTTTGGCAATGGAACTGACAGCTCCATTGTTTTGGCTTTTCAATATGTCATTGGAATCAGGAAATTTTCCTAAAATTTGGAAAAGCTCATTTTTAGTGCCTATTTTCAAATCTGGTCGAAAGTCTGACATTCGAAATTATCGCGGGATAGCCATTATCTCTTGCATTCCCAAGCTTTTTGAAGCAATTATAAACGAAAAATTATTTTCCCAAATTAAGAACCGAATAACTGACAGGCAACATGGCTTTTTCAAAGGCCGTTCAACCTCAACTAATTTAATTGAATTTATAGACTTTTCATTGAATGCAATGGATAATGGCAACCATGTGGAAGCTCTTTATACAGACTTTAGTAAGGCATTTGATCGCATAGACATACCAATGCTTCTTTTCAAATTACAAAAAATTGGAATAAAATCTAAACTCCTGAAATGGCTTGAATCATACCTGACGAATCGCCAACAAATAATAAATTTCAATGGAAAGAAATCGCTCCCTATTCAAGTCACTTCAGGAGTTCCGCAAGGATCTCATTTAGGACCTCTACTTTTCATACTTTATGTAAACGACATTTCCTTTATTCTCAAAAATCTTAAAATGCTCATTTATGCCGACGACATGAAGCTCTATTTGGAAATAAGAAATGAAGAAGACATCAGCATATTCCAGAATGAAATTCACATTTTCTACCAGTGGTGCAAAAAAAGCCTTCTGAAGCTCAATGTAAAAAAATGCAATTTTATATCATTTAGCAGAAAAAGAACAACACCAAACATCACAATTACATTAGGAGATCAGAATGTAGAAAAATGTGAACGAGTTAGGGATTTAGGAATTATCTTAGACTCTAAACTTACTTTCACAGACCATTACAATACTATCATCCATAGGGCAAATAACATGCTGGGCTTTATTAAGCGCTTTTGCTTTAATTTTCAAGACCCATACACAATAAAAACACTATATATTGCCTATGTAAGGTCTTTACTGGAATATTGCAGCGTTGTTTGGTCACCTTATTCAATTTCACACGAAGAAAGAATAGAATCAGTACAAAAGCAATTTCTACTATATGCTCTTCGTAAATTAGGTTGGACATCATTTCCACTTCCATCATATAAAGCGCGCTGCATGCTCATTGACATACAAACACTAAAAGAACGCCGTGAATATGCAATGGTTTCATTTGTAAACGATATTGTTTCGCAGCGTATTGACTCAAAAGAAATTCTATCAAAATTAAACTTTTATGCACCTTCTCGGCAACTCCGAAATCGAAATTTATTTTTCATTAATAACTATCGCACAAACTACGCGAAAAACGGGCCAATAAATCGCATGATGGCCTCTTACAATCAACACTGCGAAACCATTGACTTTACAATGTCTCGGCAAAAACTCAAACAATATTTTAATCGAAGAAATCTAAACTCTTAAGGAGAAATTGTAAAGCAGACACTGCTTAAACCTAGTCTTAAGGAAATTCACATGTATCAAACTATGTAGTCTACGTTACGGTTGACGAAATAAATAAACTAAACTAAAGTGGGTGCGCAACTTCACGCGATTTCATTCTTTTTTGAACGCAACTGTACCTACAAAATTGAGCACTTATAAAAACTGATTCGCATCTTCTGCAGATTTCGACTAGTCCAGCTACAATTCACCAACTCAATTGTGCTCCTTTTTTGGAAACCATATAGAAACTGTTTAGTTACTTCTGCTTCCGGGCGCTACATGCTTTTCTTCCTTTGAATGGGTTCCGGTACTCGTTCCTGAGGTAGAATGATACGCTACGGAACCAGCTCATACGAGAGCCAACATGAGCAACTCCTAACACATTTTTTATACATTGTTCACTTAGCTGGGTTGAGTTGCCAACTCCCGGCAGACCATTTCTTCCACCAACAACCGACATGCCATATTCTGGTGACGAACCTATGAAAAATACAAAATAAATGTTTTGGTTAATGTTCACAAATTTCCTCATTTGCATTGCTATTTACCTCTGAATTTTGAAGCGTACACTGCAAAAAATCCACACATTAGGGGTATGTGTCAGCCTATATAGATTTTTGCAATTTGTCTCCCAATTAAAAAATATGTGCCACACATAGGTTTCAGGAAATATTTCAGTGCTATATGTGACACATAAACATTATAAAATTTCACACATAGGCATTAAACGCCTAAAAATATGCAGCAAAATATTATTGATGATTTTCATTTCTTGTCTACTTTCCGGCGTTTAAAAATCAAGAACACAATAAGGAATGATTTTTCGTTTTCAAAATAAGATTTTTATATTAATCGAATTAAGTTGAACACATTGCAAACCTAATTTTCTAGGACACCATTTTAACTGCCGTTCTTCATGGGTGGGCTATAGTCTGAGCGGTCTGTTCCAAGCTAATGTTCCCCATTTTTCCCGGAGATTTGATCTGAAAGCAGATGAACGCATATTTTATCTAACAGAAATTAGAAAATCAGGAATTAAAAACTTACCTTCTTAAATACATTCTGCAAGTTTCTTACGCCGACGGTCCAATTTAGGATGTAGCTTACTGTGAGGGAGAGATGTGTACTCTGTAGTCTTTGCATGACAAAAACTTCAATTGAACTTTATAATAAATTACTCACCTAATACTGCCTTTATGCGTATACTCCTTCGACAACACGTGTTTTTTCCAATTGCAGCCATTTTGAATTCGTGAAATCTTTCAAAGATGAAAATCATAAAAGCTATGTGTCACATATAAAATTAATATTTAATTTGAATACATGCTATAATTCAAACATAGATATTATTTATGATTAAGATTTTTATATATTAAAATAATATAATCAATAGATATTATTTGTATCATATAGCAGACTAAATCGAAGAACGTATGTGTGGAGAAACATAAAGTCAATGTGTGGATTTTTTGCAGTGTATGGATGATTCCATGTTCCGGTTCCGATCGGCAACAACTTGAGTATGCAAGTTCTTTGGCACGTAAGCATAGGGAATATTTGGTCAAGTTTAGCCGGTTCCGCGAAAAACTTCCATCAACAGAGGAAGTTGAAAATTTTCTTGTTGTTTTTTATGGACGAGTGATTTTTTGTTTTGTTATGATCTGAACTGTCAACTGCACTGGAATAATTACACTATGGAAGGTCTGTGAAAAGATCGGAAGGTTTTATAGGGGGCCTGACGAATGTTCAACAGAATAACTGTTCAGCGACATTCTTCAAGAATAGTTGGCCTTTCGAATAAACCTCAATTATCGGATTCAAAAATGTAACTTAGGAAACATTTTCTCACGGAATATTATTGTCTACAACGCCATTCATCATAAATTGCTCGAATCAAATAAATTTTCACAAAATACTAAATCGAATAATTACACAGGGGCCTGGAATAAGAACGCTGAAAAAAGTTTTAACTGTTAGAATTTTAAGTTTCAATTATTAAACCCAACCATTTATAAAAATTACAGGGGCGCGTGGTTTATTCATCAGTATTTCTAAAAATTAATCGGTAAAATTATAAGCGCATCAATTTCATCCGTAAAATAACCGAAAATATTGGTAACGATCCTTAAAATAATTATAATATAAGTCATTTTTTAGTCTTGGTCGAGAAAAAACCATTTTATTATTTTATTATATTGAATGCAATTTCAAAACCCTCGCTCTACAGGAAAAAAAAATTTCATGAACATTTTTTCCGCAATCAGAACTGATTATCTAGAACAAGCCCTAGACAAACCCCTTTTGAGTTCATATGGTTGTATAAGGTACCTAGAAATGTTCACTTCAGAACCTCCTGTAGGTGGGCCTTTTTCCACTTATAGGTGTTTTAAAGATGTTTGTATAACTTAAAGTTGTTTTATAACGAAGTTTTGAGGCGCTCTTCCAGATTTTTATGAAACTAAAATTGTTACTTGGGATAGTTCCATTGGTTGATGAGTTTTTAAGCTTTACAAAAAAATGTTTATGGAGCCTCCTCCTTTGTTCCCTCTCCATATTGTAAGGCGTAAGGGTCTATCTATAATAATCGTAGAAACATATCTCTTTTTTGTTGGTTTCGATTATAGTCGTTTTACCATCATTATGGCATTCGCGACTTTATCAACGTTGCAGTTGGCGGATCGTTATCGAAAAACTTATCCGGTACAACTGTGTTCGATGTTTACTCTTGGGCTCGAACTCGCGGACATCTGCTCAGGAGACAACAGACTTGCCAACTGAGCTATATCACAAGCCCAGAAACATATCTCGTTACCAAATACTTTTCCGTGCTATAGTACAATAGTATAGTATAGTATCAATAAAATCCTCTATAATCGTGCTATGGAAAATTATTAATCAGTATTCCCATAAGACCTGAATCATTAACACCGCGAGACCAATATTTTAATCGAAAATCAAGCTGGGGTTCATCGAAAATTCCTCATTCCGGTCCAATGAAGTGCTGTGGTATTGGCGGGATTAGTCAACGACTATGTTAAACCATTCACAAAACTGCTGTTCTACGTGCTCATACGGTACAATGGAGAGCTCCCGCGGCAGCAGCCATCTCCCCGTCCTTCATTGAACAAAACCATACAAAAGCTCCGATTCCGATTCATAATGCTGCGTGTGAGACTGCTTTTCTCATATCATCCGATATTATCCCAATTTGCCCATCATCCATTTTTCGGGAAAATGCCGGGCGACTTTTACTGGAGCATGGAGCTAGGTCAAAAACATGGAGAAACACTCGCTTGTTCAATATGTATGTATGTGTCTTTATACACGTGTGAATACTTCTACGTGTGATAATATTCATGGCCATTGGTCAGCTAATCCTCGTACCAGCCATAATGGTCCGATTTTCGACAGTTTCAGCCGTACGTGACTTCAGAGCTACACTTGGCGCTTAGAGATTTGAAGCAGTTGGGAGCAAGCAGAAGGCATCCTAAAGGTTAATAATTTCGAGCTCATATGATATTGAGGGAAAACATGATTCGATCAAGACATTTGATATTTTGTTCGGCTAAATAAGTGAAATCGATATTTGCTGTTTTAATTTTTTTAACAAATTGTTTGACTTTCATAAAGTTCAACAAGACCAAATCATGTTCAACCTTCTACGAAATAAGAAAAAAAATCCCTTAAAGGCAATAATCGAAATTCGTTTCCCCTTTAAAAAGCGAACGTGATTCTTTGCTGCTCCCCAAGTTCAAAAGTACCGGCAAACGACAATCGACCAAATTGTCATATTTCGCAATTGCCTTTTGGCCCCCATCAGGCGCACTGCTAACCAGCAATATCCTCACTTTTGTCATCACCATCAACCTTCGAGTGTGTTTCCATTTACGGGGTTGTTACATCCGAGAGCATTCCCTCTTTGTGGAAAAGGAAAGAAAAGAAAAAAAAACCGAAAATAACACCCAAATAAAAACACACTCCCCCGCACAAAATGGTCTCAATTTTCATTCGCTTTTTATTTCCGATTTTCACCCCCAAAATACTGTCATGCATGAGGCTTCGGGGGGAAAATAATATAACAAAACGGAAAAAAGTGTCACCCTTTGCGCCTGGAGCCGCGGATTTCCGTATGTTTATTCCGCTGTCGAATTCTTCGAATTCGAAACGCGCCTGCTGCGAGGAATGTTTACCAAAGAATTTTAGTTACAAAAAACCCAATCTATTGGCCTGTGGTTTTTACACTATGGCGTTTAGCTTGGAGTGTCCTACCCGGAATTTACCGAAAAAAACGGGAATTCCCGGATCCCGGGATACGCTGAAATATCCCGGGAACTCCGGGACTATAACTTATATAAATATTAGTTATGAAATTAAAAAAAAAACTGAAATTATATATGTCTATAACAGTATCATGTTTATGTTTAAGTTCAACTTGATTAGGGTCAGCGCTGCGGTAGATTTATACATAATCGAAAAAAAGAATTCCGAAAGGTATGAATCATTTAAATAACATTTTTTCCGGAATGATCAGTGAACAGTGATAAAGAAATATGTATTATATAAAAGTTCAATGATTGCAGATACATTTTCCTGAAATCCTCA